>NC_056734.1:695976268-696011268 GCF_019279795.1 Protopterus annectens | reverse complement strand
TATACCAAACAGATTGCTTGGTGGGAAACTACCTTGCTGATCACAGACTTGGATGTGTGTCATATATGGAAATCATGGGAACTGCCAGGGTGCCTTACACACACACACACACACACACACACACACACACACACACACACACACACACACACACACACACGCACACACACACACACACGCACCCACTCACACAAAATACACTCTGCTTTGCATACTACCTGGCATTAGAGAGAATGGTAGCCTCACCTGTTCACATATTTGTCAGGTGATGCCTTTATTGCTTTTAGTTAAAGGCACACAGTACCTCTGGGAGGTGAGTGATGTCACAGAAGCCAAACATTGTGGTAGCTGTCTCTGCTCCTCTGTACTGGGGAACCAGATAAGTTCTTTCACATGCATGCACATAATGTTAAGGATTTATTTTAGTATCTGTGAGGAAAATTTCTGCAAAATGCCTAACATCTCCCCATTAGTTCCTGGAAGGTCCCAGTAACTATAGTGGTAAGAAGTATGCATTCCTTTCTGTCAATAGGATATGAAGACCATGCCATCCTCTAGATTTGTCATGTTTGTGATACATGTTACTCAGAGTCTGAAATATAGTCTGTTCTATTTGAATTACTCAGTTATTTGCCCATCTGTGAGATTATGATATTTAATAAAGTGTTAACTGTTGCTACATTAAGCAGTTCTGTGCAGGAATTTTCCATTCTCCAAATAAAGCATGCAACAAAATGTGCAAACTATTTTACATACATCCATGATTTTTTTTTCACTCCTTGATTTGCTTTTCATTCTTTCCTCATTTGGTTGCATGTCACAGTTTGCTACTATTTATGTTGTCATTTGCATGCATTGCATAATGTTCTCTTTGGTCTACCCTGCCGCAGTACAGTTAGTGTTTCTGAATCAGAACCATCGTTCACACAAACTGCTTCTGTTTGTTGTAGTGGTTATCTGTGGCATGCAAACAAAACTCTCCTGTGTGTTCTACAGTTTATCTGTGGCCAGCACACAAACCTCTACTGTGTGCTGTACTGTTTTTCTGTGGCCTGCACACAAACCTCTCCTGTGTGCAGTTCTGTTTTTCTGTGGCCTGCACACAAACCTCTCCTGTGTGTTGTACTGTTTATCTGTGGCCTGCACACAAACCTCTCCTGTGTGTTGTACTGTTTATCTGTGGCCTGCACACAAACCTCTCCTGTGTGTTGTACTGTTTTTCTGTGGCCTGCACACAAACCTCTCCTGTGTGCTGTACTGTTTATCTGTGGCCTGCACACAAACCTCTCCTGTGTGTTGTACTGTTTTTCTGTGGCCTGCACACAAACCTCTCCTGTGTGCTGTACTGTTTTTCTGTGGCCTGCACACAAACCTCTCCTGTGTGTTGTACTGTTTATCTGTGACCTGCACACAAACCTCTCCTATGTGTTGTACTGTTTTTCTGTGGCCTGCACACAAACCTCTCCTGTATGTTGCACTGCTTGTCTGTGGATTTAATCGCCTATGTAAATTACTACAATGTAAAGGCATAAAGAAAAGCCCTCATCTTAGAGCATTTTCTTAAATGTGTTGGTTATTTCATATTTTATAAAATATGCAATGTCTGTGGCTTGGGGAGTAGCAAAAAGGGTCCATTTGCTCACATGACTTGCCAAGTTAACAAATATATAAATAAATGCATCCATATTATGTAAAACAGCTACTTTTAGATCTTCTGATGAAGAGGTTGTCCAGCATATGAATGAAAGGGGAATACGGTTCTATGTTGGAAGGTAGGGGTATGGTAGTACCAAATCATCACTTCATTTTGAACCAGAGTACTGTATCGCAACAAATAAAACCACATAGATAAGGAATCAGGGTTGTTGTACTATAGGAATGCAAGTCAGTCTACTCTTATATCAGCAACAGAAACAACTTTAATAACAAACAAAATTAAGCACTATTGTCTACAATTGACTTCCACAGAATCTGGTGGATCAAACAAACAAATAAATTTAAATTATCTTCTTGTCCAGTCAAACACTAACAAAACAGAGCATGAGCTGTGTGATGCAAAATATACACATAATAAATATACAACTGTCACTTGAAAAAAAAAATGGCATAAAAATAGTTAATTGTACATTACTCAACAAGGCTATTAAAGATCATATAAGCTACATTAATTTTAGTATGAGTAACACTGAGGAAAATGTTATTCTTCTAACTTCAATATCTCCCTTCGGTGCTCACAGAGGCTGGTGAAGGGGAACAACTGCAATAACCTGAACTAAAGCAATATGGATGGCAAGGAATGAATAACATATCAGTTTTCAAGGGGGAAGAACAGTTATTATCATTCAGTGATATGCAATTGTTACTAGCTTCACTAGCTCTAGGTTTTGAGAAGGATAAAGGTGCTGTTATTTTATCCAAAAACAATTTTAAAATATTTAGTTATAGTTCTATGGATAATGTTAGAGATTCTGATTTTACCTTGTTGTCACAGGGCTTAAATTTTGCTCCTGCTTTGAAGCCAGATATAGCTGACTCTCTGCCTGGGTTATGCTGCCTTATTAGTTTGTTGTAAGGAAGTCTATTGTTGATGAAAGTACTTAATCTGGTTCTTTATTAAAGTTGTTTCTGTTGCTAATATATACGAGCGATGTAGCTTAAGTTCCTATATTACGACAACCCTGATCACTTTATTGTGACTTGAAGGAGTTATGGATTTCAAACAAGGGGAGCTTACTGGGCAGCGATTAGACTGAAATCATGAGAGAGCACAGGCATGAACTGTGTCATATCAGAGTACTGTATGGGTTAAGAGCCCCCCCACCATGTATAATTTATTCATTAACAGTGATCTCCCAAGCCTTTTTCAAGGTGCCATAATAGTACTATGCTGTGTTAGGTAGGAAACAATGTGAAAATACCACCATGTGTTCTTATGGCAAGTTTGTAGAACCTGTAATCTTTGGCCAGATGCAGTACCAAGTACTTTGAAGCAATATTCAGGCAGAGGGATGGGCATACCCTGAAGAATGAACTTATTTATATTTTGTTACCTGGGTAGCTGTACTGGCCAGAGCCGAGTTTCAGAAAGGGACTCGGCCTCACATAATGATACTGAGCTTAAATAATTAAATAATTAGAGGACAGAAAAAAATTCATGCAGATGTCACATCATTCATGGACCACGTGTAATTACTTCAGCAGTCAGATATTCAATATCACAAATCGACCAAGGGTCAAGAAACATCAAACTGTGATATCAAGTATCTTATTAGAGTAGACCACCAACAGTTTGATTTTTGGGAAGAGTAGATAATCTGGTACATTTCTTCAAAAGGGTTACTTAGGCTGTAGCTAGAAAGCCAAACAAATTGTGCCTTCCAAACTAACTCCTGGAGATAAATCCCCTTCCCATGGTTGGGGAACCAACTTAAATAACCTCTATGAAAAACCACACCAGTCTAAAAAAATCATGTCTTACAGGGAAAAAAAATAGCAGTGTCCCTGCTGAAGTACATCATTCTCCAAAAGAATGTAGTGGTGGGAAGATCCCTTGCAATATCACACAACAGAAATGTGGTTAAAATGAAAGTAGGACTCTTAAAGCTGCTTCTTATCTGAAGATATCTCTTTATTTGTAAATACTACTTTAAAATGTAGATAGTGGATGCAGCATGTCTTGATCTGGCTAAGGCCTTTGACACCATTTTTCATGCTGGCATCATACAAAAGCTAAATACTTTAAAAATGGACCCATCTGTTGTGAGTGAGTAGGTCGGTTTGGCATAGTGGTTAAGGTCTTCACTTCATAGACAATGTACAGGGTTTGATTCTGACCTCAGATCAATGGCTCTTCAGGGCTGTTTGTCTAGCATTCCTGTATAAAATCGTAGGCATACTGGCTGAAATACAGACCCCACCCAATGCGAGTTGCAAGTGTTTCATCGGAAAGTATGAAAGTGACCAGCAGTCAGGGGTCATTGCTGTTATCTCGTCTAATTGGTATTTTCTCAGATCTCCAAGAAGGCAACGAAGACTTCTGGCTGGCAAAGTGTGCAGATGATTGCAGACTTGGGATTTGTTAAGTCATCCTATGACACTGAAATCCTCCCTGATAAACTCACCCTACTGAACTCTTGGTGCCCTAAAATTGGGTTCAAATTAAAATGCTTAAAAGTTTAGTAGCATCACTTTTTTTAGACAACCCCTCATTTCATCATAGTGTTTACCCAACACAACTCTACAAAACAAAAATGTAGTTAGGGACCTAGGTACCTGGGTTGATAGCGCCCTGTCTTTTGATCATCATGTAACAATGGTTGTCAGGAATTCCTTTTATTTAGACCAAGTAATTGTTAAAGGAATATTATAGAGGTCTAGGGATGTAATCACTTCAGTATACTCAGCATTGATTAGGTCATTTCGTGTATACAACTCTCCTTTGGGATGTATCTCACTAAACATATCAAACAATTAGAAAGACTCCAAAGGTTCCTAACCAAAAAGATTACAGACCTAAAGTCCCTGAGCTGCCAAGAAAAGCTGGAAGCTCTATTCCTTTATTCAGTGCCTTACAGACTTTTGAGGAGAGATCTCTATCTTGCTTACCCCACCATTAGTGACCAGGCTGCCCTGGACCTTCTGTTTCTCTGCAAGTTCAATATCTCTGTCAACACTAGAAACAGGGACCTAAAACCTTCACTGATAAATAAAACATGATAGAGAGATAGGCTTTTAAACCAATAGCTCATAAATCTCTGGAATAAACTAACCCAGTGTGTTAAATGTGTGACTTACTATCTTCCTTTAAGCATAAACTAGATGACCGGATGGGTATCCAAATATTTATTCTAGGATTTACTGGTATGGCCCTCCTGGAGAAAGGAGGTGCTGCTTGAAGGAGGGTACTGGCAAGGTGATAGTGACAATGAGGTTCAGTAGCCTTGGAATATTTATGAATCTGTGAAACGGCTAATATAAGATTCATGCAAATGGATCTATATTACAAGACCAAAACACAAAAAGAGTGAACGCTCTTTAATCGAACACTAGTGCTCAAAACCAGAAAATATTGAACGCACAGAACAGAGATTTTTTTCCCAGGGAAAAAAAATCACTGCTCCAAAAAAAAAAATAAAAAAAAAAAATCCAGAGACAAAATAAAGTGGGGACTTTGCTTCCCCCTATTTAAATATACCAACTCTGAGGTCACACCACAGTGGAAGAAATGGCAAAGTCCTGACAACGGCCCAGCGATTTTTTTTCCCTGGGAAAAAAATTGCTGTTCCGTGTGTTCGATATTTTCTGGTTTCGAGCTTTACTATTTGATTAAAGAGCATTCACTCTTTTTGTGTTTCGATCTTGTAATATAGACCCCGTGTAAACATGGCAAGTTTAGTTGTAAAGGTTTAAGGACTATCCTAGCTATTTCAGAAGAAACACAACAGTCAGATGCAGATATTATGTCAGAATGGAAGTGTCAGGCATAAAAAGGGTGCAGTGGGTGACAAATCTGGTGTTAGGTAGGGAGTTAGGACTTCAGAGCTTAAAGCTATAATCTATGGGACACACATAAATTGGGTAAAATAGTATATTTTCATTTTACCTCTGTTCCGTAATGTAATGCTTTTGTAATGTAAGCAGACTTTTTGGAGCACTAATGGTTTAGCTATTTTTGAATATGGAAAGATCCTCTGGCCTTCTTGGCATTAGAGGTGACATATTCCAGATGAAAGACAAGGGAACTATCTCCAGTTTTTATTGAAATGTTTTGTAGTCTATGTAGTTGTCCAGGTTTCAGGTTTTGTGGAAGCCTTTAGATGTAAAAAGTTAATAGCGTTCTTAAGATCTAAGATATCTTTTGGTAATGCCAGGATAGCATAAGTGAAAAAGTTCAACACCATTCAGGAATAGATGCTTTCATTAGTAAGCTGATCTGGTCTACTTTGTATGCACATTGTAGTGCTAAGTAGCTGGTAGATGACACACTCGATATTTTATTTTTCTCTTACTTCTGTTATGGACTTTGCTCTGTACATTCTTTTGAAGATTATGCAGTACAAGAAATTAATGTAATAGTTTAGATATTAGTACAGCCTGAACAATTATCTGTCTTCTATATTAGTTGTAATCTTTGCATGAATAAAATAAGAGGACACAATAGTCATTCCACTAAACAACAAAGTGGTTTAAGCAAGGTCATTAATAGTCATATTGATAAAATTATGAAGGAATAACTTTGCCTCATAGAGAAAATGCAAGGATTACTACAGCTGTGCTAGAAACGGGACTAGATACTGCATATAGGCATTTTGCATTACCCCATTTTGCCTTGGGTAGGTGCTCAACCATACCCCAGCCACTGGAAGTATACTAACTCTGAGACTGCACTACTTTGGACTAAGGAGAATACTTGGCTTTTAAGCAGTGCAGCCTCATAGTTAACAGCTTTAATTGCAGGGGTGGGGGGCAAAGACCCTTCATTGGGGAGGGGATATCCCCTGCAAAAGCAATTGTTTTCTGCTGTAACTGCTTCTGTTATTCTACAACAGGTTACATGTGGTGTTTTGTCTTCCTTCTAGAACTTTACAAAAGTAATATTTTTTTAATTTCTCCGTATGTTTATTTTATTTATTTATTTTTTAACATAGTGATAAGAAAAGTCCGCATTCCTAAGTCAGGTCATAGTTCAGTTCATGATGTAATTTTTAATTTAATATTTATTGTTTATCAAGGTTGCTCTTCTTGACATCCACAATGTACCCAGAATTTCCTCCTTTTGTAGTTCGTATGGGGTTACCTTTGTTGAGAGCATATTTAAGTATGCTTGCAAGTTTGATTTATTAGTCCACTTTTTAGTAGAACTACTGGATCTGTCTGGGTATCCTAATTCTAAATAACTCCAGTTTCTTTTCATGTCTTGATATTTTATAACTTTATGTCTTTGAGTACGTAAGATACTTTATCCTCACATGCAGCATATTTCAGTAATTAATGCTACTTTTGTCCAATTCTCTTCAACCACAATAAATGGTTTTCATGTTGCTATTTTCTTAACTCTTGGTTTTCGGTATTCCGCATGCTTATTACTTCTTCATTTTCATTAATTTATTTGTGGTCCCCATTTTGAATGCTCCTCCACTGTCTCTATGTTGTTATGTTTGGACAGTCATCAGTGTAACGACCTTGAAACATTATTGTACCTTTTAGTATACAGACCATCAGCCATAAGAATACGACAACCTGTGTTCAGGATGGGTTATGCATTTTGTATTTCTGAGTCTGTTCCCTGAATTTGGCTTGCACTATCAGGTATCAGTAAAATAAGACCTGACAAAAATCAATAAATGCTCTCATGTATTGTTGAATTACAAATAATCATTGTAAACTTCAATAGTTGAATTCGAAGACAAATGTCATTTTTTGGTGTCCATGAACAGCTACGGTTTTCAGATATTTCAGTGTTTTGTGCTGGTAGGAATCCTCTGAATATTGCTGTTTCACAAATTGTATTAGTAAAGTCACATATGTTCATAGGTTCATAGGTGTTTGCTAGGCAAACAACCACAAGGGTGTTTTTAAGCCTAGCTATGCATTTCAAATCTCTAACAAGTTTTGATAGCCTTGATAAGTGTTAGCAGGGGCCTGAGAGATGAAACATTTACAGGTTGCCTGTGTCCATTAGAGACATAGGTACCAGGCCAGGGATGAATTTCCTGTTCCCCATCCAATTGTCCAGGTTACATTTGAATTGGGTTAGGAGGAACTCTGCTTCGCATGGATGGGGAGCGTGTTCCAGGGATGGGGTAGTCTCTGGGATACATACCTGTCTCTCCTGCAGGTCCTATTTATATCACAGGTAAATCCTGTAGGAAACAGAATAAAGGGATAGGGCCTTGAGGCAGTCTGCATAGGATATATTACTTATACCCTGTATTCTTTTAGTGAGGAACCTCTGTGGACATTCCAGTCTTTGGATATGCCTGGTTAGGTACATAGGTACAACTCAACCTTTTTGCAGAGGACTTAAAAATCCATCTGGAGTTAAAGAGACTTGAGTTGGAGGCCAGGCACTGTAACATGGCTGCTGTTTCTTGCATAGTTTTGGATTGTTTCTTGACTGCTCTGAAGCTATGATGTGCACCAACACAGTAATGTATCCTACTCTAAAGACTGCAGTGTTCTGTTGTGAAACAATCACGTGTCTTTATCTGGCACCATACAATGACTTGCTCTGAAGCCATGTTGTGTCACTCTTATACTATGCTATGTCTTGCTCATAAGCCATGCAGTATAACTCTGATGTCATGCTGTGTCTTTTTCTGAAGTTATGCTGTGTCCTGCCCTAAAGTCATTCTTTGTTACTCTGACACCATGCAGTGTACTATTCTGAAGCCATGCTGTATCATGCTGTGATACCATGCAGTGTCATGTTCTGACACCATGCTGTGTCTTGCTCTGAAGCCATGTTGTGTCCTGCTCTGACACCATGCTGTGTCTTGCTCTGAACCCATGTTGTGTCCTACTTTGATACCATGCAGTGTCTTGCTCTGAAGCCATGTGATGTCCTGCTCTGACACCATGCAGTGTCTTGCTCTGAAGCAATGCAGTTTACTTGAAAAGATCTGATGTTCTGTATGGTGCTGCCTAATCAACTGGTGAACAGTTCTACAGAGCCTTTGTTAGTGGACTTAGGATCCACATAGCTCTAAAGTTTTACATGTGTTCTGCATATTCTCCTGTAGATTTTGGAGTTACTTAACTTTGCTTCCATGCAACAGGTATAGCACCTTCCGGTATGATCCTGTATGAGGAGTTATCACATAACCTGCTGATGGCAAGCTGGAAGACTCAAACTCACTGAGCAAGATATTAACCATACCTGTAAGTAACTTCATTAAAAACTGGTTTTGCAGGGACAAGCCACCCTGCAACCTTCAATGTGGTGAACTTTGTTCCTCACAACCCCTTGCTTAACTACTGTGGGGGAAAGGTAAATACCATAGAAGGGTGAAAATACTAGTCTCACTATGGCAATAACATGGTTTGTGTGTCATTTATTAATGTATTATTTATTAATTACGAAATTTGTTTACCAGAGTAGTAGACTGATTCCAAATGGGCCCATTTCACCATTCGCCAGTAATGACTTTATGTATGCAAACATGAATTTAGACAGATACACTAAAATATAGTTTTCCTTTCCTTTACTTGTCAGTTAGGGGTGTAGGGAATGGAGTGAATACATTCTAGGAGATATAATCTGATAAATCGTAGATCTTCCATCCATGCAAGCTTTTGTTAATCAGTGATGTTAACAGAAATGGAATGGAAGAAGACAGCTTCCTTACTATTCATATTTTTGTTTGCTTGTTTGTGGTAGTTTATTTTTTGTGGTAGTGGAAAAAAGCAACCAGGTATAGATATTGTAGCCACTAGGCCTGCATTTAACAACATTTCTGTAATCTGTTGTGAATTGAAAATAGTAATCCCAGGGTAGCCCTCCACACTGCTATATTTCGAACACCGTTGGCACAATTTGCCTGTGCTCAAAGAAGATCTGAGATTCTTATGTTTATTAAAGGTTTTGTATACTCTGCAGTTCACCACTTTGTGGATTTTTATTCCATGAGGGCAGAAAGCCTATACAAAAGGTTATGAGATTTCAAACTTTTCTTGTTTTTTTCTCCTACTTGTGCACATCCATGAGCTCTGTAAAAAATGAGTACTATGACTTGTTTGCACTGTAAGCTGTTTCTCTGGATGCATGTATTGTTCAACAATGGGAATCACCTAGTGTAGCTTTAAGTGACTACCTCCCCTGCATATAAAAAGTCTGGCTTCATCAAGAGGAAGAAGAATGGGGACTGGACACATAAGCAGGCACTGTAAAACTTTTTATAATACAAGAGGAGATTAGCCTTTTATATTGTATTTCAGGAGATATGAGCCCCATAAATAGATGTGATAGATTGGAAAAAGTTCTGTAATAAAGCTTTCATAATTGGCTTCAAGGGATATGAGCCCCACAGATGCAGACATAGCCTATAATTTACATATGTTACAAAACAGACTATTAAAGTCTGGTGATAGCCTCATAAAAACAGGCATTTCCAATGATCAAAGTGTAAACCACCCTATAAACCACTCTGTTAGATGGACCTGACGAAGCTCAGGTGAAAGTGTTTTCTTAAATATAGTTCTATATTGGGAGCTCATGGTATGTTGCCATGTTTTGCTTGTTAAAAGTTAAAAATAAAAATAAAACCTTTTACCTAAGAATGAGATTGCACAGGCTGCTGAGCTGGTAAACCCTCATGGGTCTTTCAGGAATATTCAAATAAGGGACTAATGTCCAAGCACTGGGATTGACTCCTTGTTTTTCGATCTCCCAGATTTTCCTCCATTCAGCTCCTGTGGACCTTCTCACCATTGTCTGTAACTGCTTTTAAATAACTGACCTATTGAATGTAATGTATTAGAACAACAACACTTACTCATCTACCTATTGGAAACATCAGCAAGGCATCTTTATTTGGGTCTACTTCGCTTGTTCAAAGTTACACTTGTTCAAACAAGAGAAGATAGAGACCTACTTTAGTGAAAGTGCACTTAACCGAAAGCACTCTTTTGCGAAACTCACTTTACTGAGCCACAGTACATTGGGGACAAGGAAATATACCTGTTCCCCACTGTAGTGCGATCTCGGCGTTAGTATATATAAGTAGCGGGAGTGTGGGGGGTGCAAGGGGGCTTGCCCCCCCTCCTAAAATGTGTTTTTTTTTTGCAGGACTGGACCCTCGCTACTTATATATACTAAGTGCAAGAATGCAGTCTGAGAACGGTAAAGTGAGTTTTGCTAAAGTGCACTTTCGGTTAAGTGCACTTTCACTAAAGTGGGTCTCGATCTTCTCTTGTTCAAACAAGTGGAATTTCGAACAACAGAAGTAGACCCCTTTATTCGTCCCACAGGGAGGGTATCAGAGAGAGAGTGGGTCTCCTAGATCTGTTATTTAAAGTGATTTTATCTGGACTAATCCTTTGTACTGTGTTTCTTGTTAGTCCTGTCACCTTCTGGGTCATTGATGGGGTACCAGACTTCATTCAAGCCCTACAGATTACCTCTGTACTAATAAGCCATGCTAGACATAAGGAAACAATGTTGGCTTCTTGACAACTGAGATACAATGTCAGCAGTATGAGTCACAGGAATCTTACACACCTTCTGTAGCCAGAATGTTTGCATTTTCTTCTAGTGGATAGCCAAATGGCTCACAGATAGGACCCAGGAAGTTAGAATTGGGGAGTCCACCTCTACAAAGAGGCCAGTCACAAGTGGAGTCCCTCAGGGATCAGTCCTTGGACTGCTCCTTTTTGGCATTTACTTCTTAAAAGTCAATGCCAATGTCAGTGGTCTCTGGCTGAATAAATTTGCAGATGATTGGAAATTAGGAGCTGTCATTGAATCTCACACTGACACAGATGTTCTCCAGGAGGGGCTGATACAGATAAACAATTGGTGTGAGAGCCATGGACTAAAACTAAATGCCAAGAAATGCATAATAGTATCCTTTGGGAAGTCATCCATCCCTGGTAACTATTATATTGACAACATACCCCATAGAGTTGACCCAGTATTCAGGGACTTAGGGACACACAGATAGTAATCTAGCCTTTGATCATCATGTGTCTACAGCAGTGAGGAAATAATTCTGTGTTGTGCAACTTATAAACAATGGTATGGCATCGGAGTCCAAGGAAGTCATTGTTTCACTGTATTTGGCATTCATCAGACCTATCATTGAGGACAATGCCTCCTTTGGTATGTACCTAACCAGGCATATCCAACGACTGGAATGTTCACAGAGTTTCCTCACTAAAAGAATACAGGGCATAAGTAATATATCCTATGCAGACTGCCTCAAGGCCCTATCCCTTTATTCTGTTTCCTACAGGATTTTTGAGGGGGAGTTCTATGCCTGGCATACAGGCCATTGTCAGGCCCCACTCTGATTGACCTCCTGCATATCCACAAAACAAAGAGTACCAGAATTACCAGTTATAAAGACTTAAACATTGCCTGTGATATAAATAGGACCTGCTGGAGAGATAGGTATGTATGCCAGAGACTACCCCGTCTATAGAACACGGTCCCCATCCATGTGAAGCAAAGTTCTTCCCTAATCCAATTCAAGTACAACTTGGACAATTGGATGGGAAACCAGAAATTCATCTCTGGTTTGGCACATATGTCTCTGATGCAAACAGGTAGCCTGTAAATGGTTCATCTCCCAGGCCCATGCTTACACTTATCAAGGGTATCAGAACTCGTCAGAGATTTGGGATGCATGGCTAGGCTTAAAAAGGCCCTTGTGGTCATTAGCCTAGTAAACACCTATGAACTTATGAACCTTAATGTTGTCCTTATGGCATATCATCAACTTTTACAGGTTAAAATAAGAAAGAACCATTCTGTCATGCAAATTCATCCATTTAGTGTGAAAGTGAATTTTTGAACTACAGTATAATATCTTGAAAACCATTCAAGGTAAGTAATTATAAAATGTTTATATATAGTAATGGGATTAAGCCATAAACTTATAGATGTTTACAGTGGTTACATTAAAACACAATAAATTTATATTCAAGCTACCCATTACCTTCTTATAGTCCAAGCTGCAAAACCCAGTACAGAAGATGCACATTATTGTCTCACACTCGTTTTTCATGAAAAAGTAACTCTGAGATTGAGATTCATCCATTTGTGTTATGCAGGGTAGTAATGCCAGTTCATAGTATATATACTAGTTCAAAAGTTATATAAACATTTAAAAAATGCAAACTGAAAGTCTCAAAAAAGTGTCATGAGTATGTAGCTTGTGAGTTAATTACTCTATCATGTTATTTCAGTCTATAACACAATTATATAAAAGGCTGCATACCAGTTTGCACAACTAATTTTTTTCCCTTTTTTATCTAGGTAATTTTTCACCCATATTCAGTATCTTTTACTACTGACAATAAATTAACTGCTGTTTGTTTTTCTAAATTTTAAATTGTGAAGATCATCAAATTATACCACAAAGCAGTGTTTGGGAAGAAGCTAAAGCATACTGTATCATTATATCACCTAAGCAGATCTAAGATATGAGGTTCCTGCCTGGGATGGCTGCAGCTTGTGCAAAGGCCACCAGCCTAGCTAGATAGAATTTTGTAGATAATTCTGTAATTTGTAAATATTAATATAAGGCACAGGCTTGTTCTCTTAAATGTAAGAAAATTGTATTAAATGTTGAACGTAAAAAACGCAACAACAGTGCACTCTGCTGGAAGAAAGCTGATAAGTCAAGCATTGTATGACTGTTTGCTCTCAAACTTGGAGCCAAGATGTCTGGACCAGCAGATTCTTTCTATTGTTTTGAGACCAGAGTTAATTGCTAGATTTTACATATATAATGTCTTCAATTGCTATGGTTTCCTGACCAGGTGCAAGATCAAAGTTATGTTAAACTCTGAGTTTCTGTTAGCCTGGGAACCAGATAAGAATGATGTAATCTAAAAATGAGTCAGCAATGATATATTATCAATTTAAAAGACTGTCTCAGAGAGAGAGAGAGCAATTTGGATTTTGTCTAAAGCTGGCAACAACTCACCAGTACTCTGCTTTTGCTCTATATGTAAGTTTACTTAGAACTATGATTGCTCTTAGGAAAAGATAGAAAATAGTAAGTTTAGTCTGGCTGTTTTCTATATTTATGTCAGAACTATTCTACAGTATTATTGTAAGCATTTTCCTGTGATGTCTGAACTCTTGACTAGCACTGTGTAGTATGAACTATTGTCTTGCGTTTTTATTATTTATTATCAAATATTTTAAACCTTTCAACTGTGGCTGTTTTGTGTAGAGATAATTTAAGCTCTAGAGTACATTGCATGCATATAGTGATACTGTACAAAGCCACTCCAATAGTCTTGCTGCTCAGTCACACTTACTATTTGGATATCAGTAATATTATATAGTGAAATTGATCACTCTTTGGTAAGGCCCTTTTAAGTAGCTGATATTAGTGGTTGGTGGCAGCTGGTATTACCTTATAGACTGTCAGGAAGGGGCATAGCTGGAGAACATGTGCCAGCCTTCCCCAGGAGTGTCTGTGCGTTTGTATATACTTCATATCTTAAAGTGTGTGTGTGTGTCAGCTACTTGGGCAGGGACATGAAGCACTGGTTGGACAGAGAGAGTGCTGGAGGTTTTGGCTTGACTACTCGGCTGAGGTCTGTACCCTATAGCTGTGCCAGTGGGGAGTCTTACTGGGGATCTGGAGAGAAAGGGAGAAACCAGCCCCAGACTGACTGTGATCTCTGCATGCTCTTAAGGGAAATTGTAATTTATTGTGTGTGTATTTGTTATCATTCTCAATGTGGACACCCCTCACTGGTGTTAGTTATGAAGATTGAGGCTCCTTGATTACTGAGCTAGTACACAGGTGTCACATATTAATTGGTTGGCAGTGGTGGGATATCCACACCACATATTAATTGGTTGGCAATTGGCTTGTAGTGGTGTGGATAGTGAATTCCTATAGCTCGTGTACAGTGACCACTGAAGGTGTTTTTGTGCTCTAAATAAGCCATGCAGTGAATACTCAGAGTTCAGATCACAATTGTTTTCTTTCTTTTGTTAGCTTAATTATTCAGGGAGAGCAGGCAAGCATGTCAGCAGAGGAGTATGGCAAGTTGTCAAGGATCCAGTTGGATGAGATGTGCCAGGCTAAGGGACTGGTGCATGGAAACCTGACTAAGGCAGACATGATTGCAGCTTTAGTCACAGCTGCATCAGAAAACAACAATCAGGAGGGCAATCAGACTGGCCATGGAGGTATACAACACAAATAGAATGGACAACACAACCTTTTTGCAGAGGACTTAAAAATCCATCTGGAGTTAAAGAGACTTGAGTTGGAGGCCAGGCACTGGAACATGGCTGCTGTTTCTTGCATAGTTTTGGATTGTTTCTTGACTGCTCTGAAGCTATGATGTGCACCAACACAGTAATGTATCCTACTCTAAAGACTGCAGTGTTCTGTTGTGAAACAATCATCTGTCTTTATCTGGCACCATACAATGACTTGCTCTGAAGCCATGTTGTGTCACTCTGATACTATGCTGTGTCTTGCTCATAAGCCATGCTGTATAACTCTGATGTCATGCTGTGTCTTTTTCTGAAGTTATGCTGTGTCCTGCCCTAAAGTCATTCTTTGTTACTCTGACACCATGCAGTGTACTATTCTGAAGCCATGCTGTATCATGCTGTGATACCATGCAGTGTCATGTTCTGACACCATGCTGTGTCTTGCTCTGAAGCCATGTTGTGTCCTGCTCTGACACCATGCTGTGTCTTGCTCCGAACCCATGTTCTGTCCTACTTTGACACCATGCAGTGTCTTGCTCTGAAGCCATGTGGTGTCCTGCTCTGACACCATGCAGTGTCTTGCTCTGAAGCAATGCAGTTTACTTGAAAAGATCTGATGTTCTGCATGGTGCTGCCTAATCAGCTGGTGAACAGTTCTACAGAGCCTTTGTTAGTGGACTTAGGATCCATATAGCTCTAAAGTTTTACATGTGTTCTGCATATTCTCCTGTAGATTTTGGAGTTATTTAACTTTGCTTCCATGCAACAGGTATAGCACCTTCCGGTATGATCCTGTATGAGGAGTTATCACATAACCTGCTGATGGCAAGCTGGAAGACTCAAACTCACTGAGCAAGATATTAACCATACCTGTAAGTAACATCATTAAAAACTGGTTTTGCAGGGACAAGCCACCCTGCAACCTTCAATGTGATGAACTTTGTTCCTCACAACCCCTTGCTTAACTATATGCTAATTCCATGATTGCACAACTGTGGGGGAAAGGTAAATACCGTAGAAGGGTGAAAATACTAGTCTCACTATTGCAATAACATGGTTTGTGTGTCATTTTTTATTAATGTATTATTTATTAATTACAAAATTTGTTTACCGGAGTAGTAGACTGATTCCAAATGGGCCCATTTCACCCTTCGCCGGTAATAACTTTATGTATGCAAACATGAATTTAGACAGCTACACTAAAATATAGTTTTCCTTTCCTTTACTTGTCAGTTAGGGGTGTAGGGAATGGAGTGAATACATTCTAGGAGATATAATCTGATAAATCGTAGATCTTCCATCCATGCAAGCTTTTGTTAATCAGTGATGTTAACAGAAATGGAATGGAAGAAGACAGCTTCCTTACTATTCATATTTTTGTTTGCTTGTTTGTGGTAGTTTATTTTTTGTGGTAGTGGAAAAAAGCAACCAGGTATAGATAATGTAGCCACTAGGCCTGCATTTAACAACATTTCTGTAATCTGTTGTGCATTGAAAATAGTAATCCCAGGGTAGCCCTCCACACTGCTATATTTCAAACACCGTTGGCACAATTTGCCTGTGCTCAAAGAAGATCTGAGATTTTTATGTTTATTAAAGGTTTTGTATACTCTGCAGTTCACCACTTTGTGGATTTTTATTCCATGAGGGCAGAAAGCCTATACAAAAGGTTATGAGATTTCAAACTTTTCTTGTTTTTTTCTCCTACTTGTGCACATCCATGAGCTCTGTAAAAAATGAGTACTATGACTTGTTTGCACTGTAAGCTGTTTCTCTTGATGCATGTATTGTTCAACAATGGGAATCACCTAGTGTAGCTTTAAGTGACTACCTCCCCTGCATATAAAAAGTCTGGCTTCATCAAGAGGAAGAAGAATGGGGACTGGACACATAAGCAGGCACTGTAAAACTTTTTATAATACAAGAGGGGATTAGCCTTTTATATTGTATTTCAGGAGATATGAGCCCCATAAATAGATGTGATAGATTGGAAAAAGTTCTGTAATAAAGCTTTCATAATTGGCTTCAAGGGATATGAGCCCCACAGATGCAGACACAGCCTATAATTTACATATGTTACAAAACAGACTATTAAAGTCTGGTGATAGCCTCATAAAAACAGGCATTTCCAATGATCAAAGTGTAAACCACCCTATAAACCACTCTGTTAGATGGACCTGATGAAGCTCAGGTGAAAGTGTTTTCTTAAATTTAGTTCTATATTGGGAGCTCATGGTATGTTGTCATGTTTTGCTTGTTAAAAGTTAAAAATAAAAATAAAACCTTTTACCTAAGAATGAGATTGTACAGGCTGCTGAGCTGGTAAACCTTCATGGGTCTTTCAGGAATATTCAAATAAGGGACTAATGTCTAAGCATTGGGATTGACTCCTTGTTTTTCGATCTCCCAGATTTTCCTCCATTCAGCTCCTGTGGACCTTCTCACCATTGTCTGTAACTGCTTTTAAATAACTGACCTATTGAATGTAATGTATTAGAACAACAACACTTGCTCATCTACCTATTGGAAATGTCAGCAAGGCATCTTTATTTGGGTCTACTTCGCTTGTTCAAAGTTACACTTGTTCAAACAAGAGAAGATAGAGACCTACTTTAGTGAAAGTGCACTTAACCGAAAGCACTCTTTTGCGAAACTCACTTTACTGAGCCACAGTACATTGGGGACAAGGAAATATACCTGTTCCCCACTGTAGTGCGATCTCGGAGTTAGTATATATAAGTAGCGGGAGTGTGGGGGGTGCAAGGGGGCTTGCCCCCCTCCTAAAATGTGTTTTTTTTTTTTTGCAGGACTGGACCCTCGCTACTTATATATACTAAGTGCAAGAATGCAGTCTGAGAACGGTAAAGTGAGTTTTGCGAAAGTGCGCTTTCGGTTAAGTGCACTTTCACTAAAGTGGGTCTCGATCTTCTCTTGTTCAAACAAGTGGAATTTCGAACAACAGAAGTAGACCCCTTTATTCGTCCCACAGGGAGGGTATCAGAGAGAGAGTGGGTCTCCTAGATCTGTTATTTAAAGTGATTTTATCTGGACTAATCCTTTGTACTGTGTTTCTTGTTAGTCCCGTCACCTTCTGGGTCATTGATGGAGTACCAGTCTTCATTCAAGCCCTACAGATTACCTCTGTACTAATAAGCCATGCTAGACATAAGGAAAGAATGTTGGCTTCTTGACAACTGAGATACAATGTCAGCAGTATGAGTCATAGGAATCTTACACACCTTCTGTAGCCAGAATGTTTGCATTTTCTTCCTGAATGCCCATCATATACATTTCTCCAGAACTTGTTTTAAGTATTTTTAAATATTATACAGCTTCAGCTAAAGAAATTATCTAAATTGCAGGCTTTTGTAAGATTGTCATTTTGTAATCCTAGGCTACAAACACTGATAGACTCCTCCACACTTTTCCTGATGTGTCAGAGCTACCCCTCAATCCAATGACTGTTAATCTGCATTTACAACCACTGGTTCTGCTCTCCATCAGCTTCTGCAACAGTGGAAAGATGAGTGTTTCTTTTTTTATGTGTTATCCTGAATGTTGGAGAAATATGCTTGCTGTATTATATTTTATAAAAATATTTTGCAAGCACAGTACAAAAAGGTACAACTATCTGTTCTTCAATTTGTGTTATGAATTTTTTTTATACTGAGACACATCTTCCTTCATACTTCTGTTGTGTTACTACCCCTTGATTTATTATATTGCAGCATACTAACACTTTGTCAAAACCATAATATGTGAACATATAAATTAGTGGTTCTGTGTGTAAGACTAGCTGTGCAGGTACAGAAAAATACTGCTTACAAGTGGATCACTATATAAAAATATGCTCTGCTATTAGGGTTACCATCTGTTTAGATGTCCGAAGTGGAATTCTCTTACTAAAACCTGAGTTTATGCAGGAAAAAGCATGCCATCATCAAATGAAAAATAATAATTTTCATCTTATTACCAAATACCAAATACCAGAAGGTTAGCCGAAAATGCATAGCCTGTATTTTGAATGTATAATCCTCCAGGTTGTTGCAAATATTTTGTGTTGGCTTGATCTGTACCTTGTACGCATAATTATTACTGCGTTACCCACGTGGAGCTGCTATAGGCTACCTCCAGTAGCCCCTGAAGGTTAGCCGTAAAAGCATAGCCTATATTTTGAATGTATAATCCTCCAGGTTGTTGCAATTATTTTGTGCTGGCTTGATTTGCACCTTGTACACATAATTGTTATTGTGTTTCCTACATGGAGCTGCTATAGGCTACCTCCGGTACCTAATGAGTGCTCAGCGGTTAAATGCTAGTGTAAACAGCTTCACTTCGGCAAGTTAACAGCAATTAGGACAAGTGATTCTGTAACCTTTGTGGACATTAAACTGAGCAGAACCTATTTACTAACATAAAGCATTCATGGTACTATATGACAAGTTATAGTGAATCTTTATTGGATAATGCCATGTATAGCAAGCATATGTAGCATATAACCCCATAAACACCAAGCAGACAAGACTGCGACACCACATATTCACACTTGTTTAATTGAAACAACTTAACAAAATACTTTTTTGCTAGCCCACATCCCTACTATGCTAATATGCACATGTAAAGATCCTTTCTATGCTGGATTACTTGCAGAGCACTACCATTATTAAACAGAATCATTCTTATTGAACTGACTAAACAAAGAGGCGTCTACATGGCAAGTGTACTGCTCATATTAAGAGCGCTGTGCATGGGCAACAAAAACAAGTAGCCTTCCCTTGTTAACTATATAAGTGTTTTAGCAATGGTGTGCATTTTAAGGTGCTGTGCTTCATATGACCTGTTGTAGTAGTGCTATAACTGTACTGTTGTGATCTTATACTAAGAACCAGAAATAACTGTGTACTCTAGCTGTGCCTTCTATTCAGGCCTGTTTTATACCTAGCATATCTGTCCCTTGGAATTTGTATTGATATCTGAACAATAGCACTGCAGTAGTAGTAATGTATTACCTAGATAGACCTTAACTTATTGTGAACTTGAAGTCTGTAGTTTTCTTGAGTTTTTACGCAATGTCTTGATTAAATACATACACCAAAGTAAGTCACAGGACTAACTAGCTTGTAGTCTTATCCCATAGCTTCTAGCATTGCTGAATGAATGTACAAATGCTGTTTTTTTGAACTGCTTAAGATACACTGCCTGTACTAATTTTACTAAGGACTGTTTTTCTCTCTACTTCTTTTTTTCTTGCCCCCTAACCGTTCCCAGCTTTCCAGCTTGCTTATCCTCCACTAGGATTTAGGAATCTGCCTGCCTGACAACTAAGGACCCTTTCCAAACTACCTGCTGTCTCATCACACTGTATTCGTATCCCTGTACTCTTCCAAGAAAGGAAGAAAGAAAATATGTGTTTTCCTAATACTGGCAGTAAAGCTAACGTTTGGTGCTATTAATTCTAGGTGTTTTTCATTGTATGCTTCCCAGCCTGGACAGCCAGCAGCCATACCCCCTCTGTACCCTGTAATCAGAATACCTATCCTTTCCTTTATTGCTACCGCCTTTAGCTGTTCAAATCTCCTTCCCTAGTCCTAGACCAGCCTTCTCCCATAAAAAAAACTACTGCTGTAATATAATCTCTGTCCACAAGGTGGCACCCTTATCCAGTCCCCATTCTTTCACCTACCCCACTATCCTATAGTCAAGGGAGCCTGCAGGATTTTTTGCAGGGGGGTGCAAACCCAAAGCCCCGCCCATGCAGCTCCACCCCCTCGGCCCACGCAGTCCCCCCCCGCAGCCATTCCAGTGTCCCTTTACTTGGATATTTCTCCCCATTTGTCATAGACACTGTTCAAATCTCTCAGTGTGCATACTGTTTTATGCTTTGCTTCTACAGTGATTACAGATATTTGGATTTCATTTGCAACTTTTATTTCAGATTTTATAGCACAAATACTGATAGACATTTACTAAACCTAAACAAAGCAATAGTCTTACAATGAAAACCGACTTAGCATTAAAATGTCTCTACCTTTGAAACCCACATTCACTGAAACAGCATTGAAACCCACCTTCAAAGAAAATGCATCTGGCCATTGGCAGGGTAAGTTTACCTTTGAGCGGTTTTCAAATTATAGGTTCCTTGCACACATTTTTAGAACCATGCAAAAGTTCTTTGATTCACCTTCCTGACTGTACTAATTATACTATATAATAATTGAATTATATCCCTTGTATAATACAGCAGCACTTGTTAGAGTGTGTTTCAAATTTATAGTTTTGAATATTTTTCCTTTAAGCAGTGAAACAAATCATAGGAACCAATAATGACAACCTGCCCAATTCAGAACATTTCAACCATAAAGGGCCACTCAGACTTCTGTCATACAATCCACCAATATCAATCAATATGCAGAATCTCTGCAGAAGTAAAAGTCATCTGAATAATTCCACATTAAAGAGATCTGAAACCAATGAAGAGGTTGTTGGTAGAAAACAACTTTATATTTCAGTGTTCCATTTACAAATTCAGTGCCTGTTGCCCTTGAAGAATAAATTGCCTATGTTACATTAAAAAATGGTAACCTGGTATATTGCAATAGGGAATGAGTGGCAAGCTGAAAAACAGGTTCATAGTTATTAGGTGTCAAGGAGGGCATACTAAGGACTGCAGTACCATACCCCCTTAAAATACAAATGTACATGCTGTAGGAATAGAACCTACAGCCCTTTGCATCAAGAAGCAAGTATGCGACCTGCTGTGCTAACACTGCTTTAAAATTCTATACAACAATAATGATACAATTTGCTAAACAAAACAGTTGCACATTTTAAGCAGACTCAGTATGAGCAGCAGTAACTTTTGCTTCCCTTGAAGCTCACAATTCCTTGAAAATGCACTTGAAAATAAATTCCACCTGCTAGATCTAACTAGGGCATTCTTTCTCTCTCTCTCTCTCTCTCTGACTGTCTATCTCTCTCACACAGACACACACATCTCAACTTCTTAGTGCAAGAAATCTGGACAAAGTCTAAAATAAACAGGGACAGATTATAAATATTGCTTTCATGATCTTATAAAATTGCTAGAATAACAGGATTTGTGTTGGTATGCGTTTTTCTAAAGGATATGATATCTAAAACTATTTAGCAACTATTTAGCAACTTCAATCCTTTTTAGGAGGAATATGGGGCAAAAATCTGGACATTCTGCAAAAACCTGGACAGCTGAGGGATATGCTGCTTACCTTTTATACACACACACACACACACACACACACACACACACACACACACACACACACACACACACACACACACACACACACACAAAGGCCCCAAACTAGGGACACATTTAGAAAGTTGCTAGAATAATAGGATTTGTGTAAGAATATATTTTCTGATGGATATCAAGTCTGAAACTCAAATGCATGTCATTTATTTAGTAACTTTAATCCTTAGCTCATCCCAATGATTTGTCAAAAACAGAATTTTTATGAGGAACAGACCAAAAATATAATGCAAAAATCTGGACATTCTGTGAAAATCTGTACAGTTGAGAGGTATGAGTCAGACACATTCATCCCTCTGCCTCCTTAGAAGGTGGATAGAACAACAAGTTTTGCATTAGTATGCATTTTCTGAAAGATATGAAGTCTAAAGCTCAAATGTCTGCCATTATTTTCTGAGTTCAGTCCTCAATGATTTGCCAGAAAAACACAATTTTATGAGAAAGAAACCAAAAGTATGAGGCAAAAATCTGGATAATTGCATGGTATGAACCCCCCCCCACACACACACACACATTCACACTCCTGCCTCCCTCTTTCTCTGGCACAGCGGTCAGTAACATTCTCACAGGGATCTCACACCCCAAATCACCAAACAATGTCTCTGTTATCAGGACAAACTCTACGCTAACATTTTCCTTAGACAACTTACACATGTACGGAAACTAAGGACATCCTGTATTTGTAAGCAATGGCTTAAGCTCCATGAATGCTTCTGCCATCAAGAAAACCTTCCACATTAGCATTTTCTTGGATATCAAATGCTAGTCTCTCCTCCAAAAATTAAGTAAAACTAAAATGCATTACATTTTTTCCCAAGACTAAGCTTGTATCTCTAATGAGTATGTCTTTCTTTTGAGGAGAAAGCTTTATCAAATCACACACACACACTCACTCTACAGAACAGGCAGAAAGCAAGAGAGGCAAAGCTCATTTGTAGACATACATGCCAGGAACTGCAGATGCATGATACAGACAGAATCTTCATCTCTGAGTCTCAACACATAGTTATTCAATCCCATATTTCAGCTTCAGAACCACAGCCTTCATCCTGGACACAACACTTTCCTTCAGCCCTTACTTTTTAACTCTTGTTCTGTCCAGACCCAATGTATGCTGCTCACAGAGAGACAGCCTTCTATTATAAAACATCATAATAAACACAGTCTCTGTCCATGGAAGGTCACTGTGCTATGCATCCAGCAATGGCTTATATTCAATTGTGGTGTGAAGCGTTTTAATAACAAAAATCCTTCCTAACAAAATATTGGTTTATAAAATACAAACACACCAATGTTTGATACATATTAAGCAGGGTGTTTTAGTTGGGTAGAACAGAAATTTCAGAACTACTCTTAAAAAAAACTACTAATAAGCCCTGGATACTCAGCCACACTGACAGATTAATCTGAACAAATCTGTCTGCTTTTGTCAGTGTGGAAACTACCAAACATTAAGGGATGGTTGCACTTCTGAGCAGCTAGTCTAGTGTTAAATTCAGGGGTCTGGTTTACTGCAGAACAGGACAGTCACATAATAGTAAGCTGGCAGATAAGATTCTACCTTGGGTAGAAGTTTATGTCACTGCTGTCCATTAGCACAAGAACTGGGCACTGCTTGCTTCTTTCCACAGTGTGAAAGCACATGCAAAAAAGTCATGTACAAGCCCCACTGTTAAGCACAATAAGTATTAATTCTGCTCTTGCCTTCATCAGTACCCACCAATATCGAAACCCTGAGTTTATTGATCATGTCCATGTTCCATCTCAACATCCTGTCCATAGGTTTCAGTTTCCTAAACTTATGGTTATACCAGCACCAGGATATAGGTGAACAATGACAATGCCATATTGGCATCCTTTTCTAGTACAATGGACATAAAATAAAAACTCCAGACACCCAGTTCTCCCAGTTATGAACTCAAACCTTCCCGGAGACTGCCAATGCCACTGCAAGGTCCCTATTACCTGAAATGTCTGCATCTGTCAGACTTTGACGTATTTTTATTAGTGGACAGTGAAGATGTCCAATGTGTTCAACTTTAATGATTTTATTCTTAATTGCTGTGGGTGCATGAATTATAATAGCTAAACCTAGCTTAACTAAAGGTGCACCTATCCCAGAACCTTGATCAGTACTGACACTAAGGGGTTGATTAAATAATAGCCCTTCTCAAAGGAATATCCTTCAATAGTACTCCACCTAAAACCTAAACACAAGTAATCTTCTTCTGGCTTTTCCCAGTTAGGGGTCGCCACAGTGGATTACTGTCTGCTCATGATTGGCAGTGGAGTTTTACAGTGTCAAGTTGCCAGCCCAGCACCCAACCTTCCACAGAAGGCACACACACGCAGGCATGTCTATGGCCAATTTAGTGTGTCCAATCCACCTATAGCATGTCTTTGGGATGTGGGAGGAAACCCACGCGACCACAGGGAGAACATGCAGACTCTGCATAGAAGGCACCCCAGCCAAGGATCGAACTGGAGAACCTCTTGCTGTGAGGCGGCAATGCTAACCGCTGCACCACCGTGGTCGCCCTAAAGCCTAAGCATAAGTAATAAAAACCTATTAACAGTTACTAAATTAAACATCATCTTGTGACAATCCTTATATTCAAACCAAGTATCTAAGATATAGATTGAAATACAACATCCCCCAAAACAGACAAGACAAAATGACACACTTCAAATCTCACCTAGAACAATTCCTGACAGAGACATGGCTATGCCCATGTCCCAGTGTAATTTACTAATCTGTAACATTATAATATTCAAATGCTCTCTCTCGCAAATATCCACTGTATAACACTTATTTCTCCTCTTATCAGGAATAATCTCAAGATATACTATACTGTTTCTCCTATCAATCCTTTGTTGCTCTGCCTCTCTCTGTAGCACTTTCCTTAAACACTTGTCAGACTGCAGCTTTTCTTTATTACTACCGCCAGCTATTCTATGTAATAATATGTACAGAAAAACATGATACAGTGCCTCTACTGAATGAAACAGGAAAAGTGAATGCCATCATATGACTAATTATTGGTAAATATAATGAAACCATATATGTGTGTGTGTGTGTGTGTGTTTGTGTGTGTGTGTGTGTGTGTGTGTGTGTGTGTGTGTGTGTGTGTGTGTGTGTGTGTGTGTGTGTGTGTGTGTGTGTGTGTGTGTGTTTGTGCACACATGACTATGGGGGCATGAATGCTCAAACTGAATTGCTCATATTCAGTGCTGTATTCTATCAAAAACTCGATGGGAATGTACTTTGTCTTCAGACTAGTCTGAATGGAAAAGTAAATATAGTTCTGGTATTTGTTTTAATGCTAAGTTTTCATGTAACTTCGGTTCACATAATATGTAACAGCTGAATGAATATGTCTGTCTGTCTGGGTATTTGTAGCAAGAGAGTTAGGTATGCTGTTCCATACACCCCCTCTGCCTCTGATACCTTATCTGCCCCACCATAGATATCCATTTCTGTCATCTCTCCTCCTATCTCCTGTATTTGATGGCTATTTTCATCTATCGCTTCTATTTCTTGACCCTAAGTAATATAACTGCTTTAAAGTAATACAACCATTGTATAACAAATAACATGTTACTCTAATTGTACAAAAATACAAACTGGATCTTCTGACTGATTGAGCTGTTTTGTATATATGAAGGATGTTCAAACAATGTAATGTCTGTGAATGTGTCTTTCAGCTTTTCCCGGTTAGGGGTCGCCACAGCAGAACTCCGGTACGCTAGTGATTGGTAGTGGATTTTTATGTACCAGGTTACCAGCCCTGACACACAACCTTCAACGAAGGCACGCCCCATTCACGTATGCCTCCACACAGAAGACGCTCTAGCTGAGAATCAAACGGACAATGTCTTGCTATGAGGCGACAACGCTACCGCAGCACCACCACCGCAGCAAGCAATGTAATGTCTGTAATGTCACATAAGTATGTAATACAATGTCTGCAATGTCACATAAGTATGTAATACAATGTCTGCAATGTCACATAAGTGTGTAATGTACAAATGTCAATGTACATGACTATGGGGGCATGAATGCTCAAACTGAATTGCTCATATTCAGTGCTGTATTCTATCAAAAACTCGATGGGAATGTACTTTGTCTTCAGACTAGTCTGAATGGAAAAGTAAATATAGTTCTGGTATTTGTTTTAATGCTAAGTTTTCATGTAACTTCGGTTCACATAATATGTAACAGCTGAATGAATATGTCTGTCTGTCTGGGTATTTGTAGCAAGGAAGTTAGGTATGCTGTTCCATACACCCCCTCTGCCTCTGATACCTTATCTGCCTCACCATATATATCCATTTCTGTCATCTCTCCTCCTATCTCCTGTAATTGATGGCTAATTTAATCTATTGCTTCTATTTCTTGACCCTAAGTAATATAACTGCTTTAAAGTAATACAACCACTGTATAACAAATGACATGTTACTCTAATTGTACAAAAATACAAACTGGATCTTCTGACTGATTGAGCTGTTTTGTATATATGAAGGATATTCAAACAATGTAATGTCTGTAATGTCACATAAGTATGTAATACAATGTCTGCAATGTCACATAAGTATGTAATGTACAAATGTCAATGATTTATATTCATATTTTTGTATAGTGTCTGTGGAGCATTTCTCCCCAGGCCTCTGCTGAAACTGGGCTACTATGCCCCAGTTGGACTTTCCAAGTACAAAAATGTTAAGTAAATAAACAAGTAACGTCTCTGACAGCATTCTCCATGGTTCTTTACTTGGTTCACTGCTATTTAACATATTTCATAAATAGCAGCCATAAGTGTTTAAACATACTGCTGTAGTGTAGAATGTAGACAGGTCCACTCTCATTTGCTATGCTAGTAGTATAACAAAAACTCCAAGAAATTTCCCAAGAATCCTTCTCCTTAATTAAATATTAACTATCTAATGCAAACCTATTCCTACACCCAAACAGAAGCACGCTAATGCTTTTCACATCAAAGCAGCTGTCCAAAAAAAAAAAAAAAAATTTATAATCGTATCAACCAGTAATACCACAACTGAAATAATATCTCATACAAAGCTACTAAGGATTACTACATATGAAAATCTAAAATGTGGCTGGTATACACAGCAATCCATCAAAAAGACCCATCAAAAGCTTGCTTTCCTTTACAAGGCAAAACTTTACCTTCCAAATGCTGCCAGGAAATCTATTGCATTATCATATCTTCTCTCATCACTCCTTTATGCATCATCAATTACTCTAAACATACAGGCCACTTAGAAACTAAACCTAGAACAACAAAACAGAAAAATATGCAGCAAGCTACAGTAAACAAAACCCTCCACAGTCTCTAAAACAACTAAATGAGCTTGAATTACCACAATGCCTCACGCACTCTCAAATGCATAGAGCTCACAATCTGTATGTCAAACACTCCCCTAAAACCGTATATATATATATACACACACACATACATATTCACGCACGCACACCTCTAAAACACTTAAAAACACACACGCACACACCTACCTCTCAATTGTACACTCGTCCCAAGTCCAAATGGCTTCTGGAATTCAAATTCCGCATGCAGATGTGGAAAATGAAGACGTAAACCATCGGTCGCATGTATGGAGAACACGAAAACAGGTCGCAAGCACCTGTTCCGTTTGAACAACTGGACACAAAGGGTGTTCTTAAAGAAGAACGCCCTTAAAAATTTTTTATTTTTTTTTAATTAGAAGTAAATTAATCTCCTGGCCAGCCGATTCCAGGGGGGTGCAACTGCACCCCCTTGCACCTGCCTGCGGGTGCCCTTGCCTATAGTATAATTATACTACATTTCTGATGTCTAAAACTTGCTCTTAACGTTATCCCACTTTTCCTCTTACTTTTCTGTAAGCACCCAACTATCCTCCTATGATCACTACCACTGTACTCCTTATCTCTCTATACTTACCTACAATTTAACTTACCTTTAGCAGTCAGCATTTCATTGATTGTTCTTCTTGAGCTGCCTCCTTCACTTGTCTCTACCCGCTCCATTCGCCCTGTGGGCTCACTCCACTCCCCTACCCTGCCGCCAAATTCCACCTGCCCCCAGTGCTCTTACATTTATATCACTAAACCACACCCCCATCCCCTTGTAACCAATCACAAGGACTACCTCGTTAAGGTTCTCAACCCTTCTTTTTACCTTTCTCTACCTTCTTAGTACTATTCCTTACCTCCCACATAATACCATAAAACTAAACCATCCTAATGCCTATATTACCTACCCCAGTACACATAAAGCTGTTACTCTTGGTCACACTCTTACCTCCTCTAACTACAACATACCTGCTAACCTTCTATGAACATCCAATAAGTCCACAATTTCTTTACCCCTCTACACATACTGCCACACCAACACTATCTATTTCCCAAAACCACATAAACATTACATCTAGACCCAGCTACCTTCTAGCTAAGTATCATAAACTGGCCCACATCAGGTATAACAATCTAAAAGCTAGGAAATCTCTCCAATATTGTAAGCTCCTAAATCCTATATGTAGAATACAAGTCCACTCCTTACTCGATGGGGACATTCATCCAAACCCCGGCCCAAGTAATACTCCTACCACTGAACTCCATAGCCCTAACCCCTCTAGTACACAAACCCCTACCAGACCTCCCAACTCACTCTTTATAGCGCATCTCAATATATGTAGCATAAACAATAACATTGCCCACCTCCATGTTGTCCTAGATGTACATTCATTTGACATCCTATGTCTAACAGAAACATGGTTAAAACCTGCAACCCAAGACAATGAAGTCATCCCACCTGGTTACAATATCCTGAGACTAGACTGCACAGCCAAGAAGGGAGGGGGGTAGCAATCTTATACAAAGCAGGGTTACAAGTTACTTCTTCAGACCATAAACCACCTCTAGACAATAATGCTGAAGTCCTTATTTCTAAATTTCAGCTCAATACTTGTAAATCCATATATATCATCTGCATTTACCTTCCTCCTGGTAAAAACATCAACACCCGCGAAGATATCCTTAGCTGGCTTTCTATAAATTTCCCACAAGAAACTATAGTCCCGGTGACTTTAATATTGACTGGAAGTGCTGCAGCACTGAACACCCTACTACCCATATTAACCTATATGAATTTTCTCAGACCATTACCTCCTCAACCAGGATTAACAAACCCAATAATAAAGAAAGTACCTTAGATTGGATTCTCAGAAGTAATCCTCAACAGAAATATAAAGTAAGGACCCTCCCAGATGATTTAAGTGACCACTCAGTGACCTATATAATCAGGCA
The DNA here is from genome assembly GCF_019279795.1 of Protopterus annectens. Lineage (NCBI taxonomy): Eukaryota > Metazoa > Chordata > Ceratodontiformes > Protopteridae > Protopterus > Protopterus annectens. The sequence continues at coordinate 695,981,748 of NC_056734.1, read as the reverse complement.
TAAGATCAGTATTCCCTATCCAAGTTCATACAGGACAATACGAACCAAAAAACATTTTAACCCTGATCTTTTCCAAAGTGAACTTAAGGCATATGACTGGTCACCAGTAAAATACCTCCCACTTGAGGAAGCCGTAAAATACTTTAATTCCAAATTCTTAGCCATCCTAGATCACCATGCACCAACATGCTCTATCAGAGATAAGACTAAACCTGCCCCATGGCTATCAAAAGAAACTAGGCAAAAAATCCTACTTATAAACAAATCCTGGGCTAAATGGCATACTACTAAAAATCCAACAGACCAACAAAAATTCAGACAGCTGAGAAATAATACAAAAAAAAGCTTTTCTGTTAGATAAAAGAAACTTCTACTTCCAACTCCAGCAAACTCACCAAGATAAACCACAAAAGTTTTGGGCAAGCATTAACAGACTACTACATCCAGTGCAATCCATTACACCAGCCCCACAAGGCAATAACCATGAGAATCCCAAACAAACTGCCAATGCCTTTAATCCCTTTTTCACAGAGGCCATCCAATCTCTTGTCAATCAGCTATCCCCTGATAGCTCAACTCTGCCAACCTCCACTACTAGCTCACTCCCTTCATTTCAGTTGCAGCCAGTTCCAACTTCCCTCATTTGCACCCTTCTCCAAAAACTAAACCCAACCACCCCCTCAGCTGACCAACTACCTGCAGAATATCTACAAAAAGCAGCTAAAGCCATAGCCTATCCCATTTCTATACTGATTAACAGAACCATACATGAAGGTACCATCCCAGGTATCTGGAAAATCTCTCACATTATCCCCCTCTATAAAGGTGGTAACTCTAATGAATTTTCAAACTATCGCCCATAGCCTTACTTTCTCCTTTGGCAAAAATAATGGGAAAATGCATCCATAGGCAACTACTACACCACTTAATCCAAAAAAACTTACTTGCTAATTGTCAACATGGATTTAGACCATTCCACAGTACCACCACTGTCCTCTTATCCTTTACTGACTGCATTAACAAAAACCGTATCAACAACATTCTTTCCTCTGTACTCTTTATCAATCTTTCTAAAGCTTTCGATATGGTTAATCACCAGCTACTTATAAATATACTCAAATCCCTTTCACTAGATGCACTGGCTATACAATGGTTCCAGTCATACTTAGACAATAGACAGCAGGCTGTGCTATGGGATAATAACCTATCTACCCACCTCCCCATTACCGTTGGTGTCCCTCAAGGCTCCATATTAGGCCCGCTCCTATTCTCCATTTTTATTAATGACCTACACTCAGCAATTCCTCAAGCTACCTGCATACAATACGCAGATGATTCCACAATAATATGCTCAGCCACTTCACCATCTGAACTACAGCCCCTAACCCAAAAGGCATTTAACACAGTTGAAAAAATGGTTTCTGCAGTGCTGCCTCCTCTTGAACTCCCAAAAAACAAAACTCTTGCTCTTCACTCCTACCTGGAAGTCCACCCCAGTAGATTTCACAGTCATATCTAATAATGGCGCTCTCATATCTCCTGACGCAACCACCAAACTCCTAGGAATAACAATACGCAGCAACCTTAACTTTGACACTCATATTAACAACAGAATAAAAACAGTCAATAGAAAACTGGGCTCCCTCTATAGGATCAAACCGTTCCTTACACCATTAGCTAGAACCACTATAGCCCACACTCATCTAATCTCTGCACTCCTTTATGCTTGACCTATATATACTAATCTGTCAAAAAACAACCTCAACAAACTGGCAATCTCCTACAATAATATTGCTAGATTTGCCACTGACACTCCATTTAGAACCCACCACTGTCTTAATCTAAAACAGCTAGGATGGCTAGAGCTTTAAAATCAGCTTAAATTTCACCAGCTTACCATTGCCCATAAGACCCTTTACCAACCTACCAGTACTCCAATACTTTCTAGCCTCATTACCCCCTATAAAAATCGTAAAAACTTACGTTCATCAAATAAACTACTGGTTTGCACAACTAAATCCAACAACATGGCAGTAGACTCTCTGCTCTCTAACACTGTTGGGAAAAACTGGAACCTACTTCCCAGTGAACTTTCATCACTGTCTTCAATATCACTTTTCAAATATAAACTGAAACTATACCTTAGAACACATTGGTTATACACCTGTGCTAACCCTGACTAACTCACTATATTTTTATTACTGGGCACTGCTTACCTATTACTCTTCTGTAGTAACACCATTTTTTTCCTTAATAACCAAAGAGACCATGATCTTGTAAATTAAGCTAATGTATATAGCAACATCATTCTAATGTATATTTTTTAGTGTTTGTGTTGAGATTGTTAAATAGAAAAGTATTTTACTAATATCAACTGTTATAATATTGTACTGTACCAACATTTTTGTAATTCTGTTTTTGGAGCTTATCTCCCCGGGCCTCTACTGAAAATGGACATGTATCCAGTTAGACTAGCCCCATCAACAAATGTAAAATAAATAAATAAAAATATGGATTTGGTGATGGACAATTTTGACTGTTTATACTACTTTATATGATATTTGCCTGACTTAAATGTAGTGTCACAGTTTTCTTGTGAAATATCAAAACATTTGCTGTTATTTATACCCTGCCCCATCTTCCAAAGGACATAACTGCATAGACAGGCGGCTACTCAATCAGGAATGCTCACTAATACTGTTTCTCTTCCTTTGTGCAGTAAAGACAGTGGGAAACACAATACACTATCTTTTTTACAGCAGCTGCTAACCTGCTGACTTCAGCAGGACTAATTGCCTACGTAAGATTGTGGATAATAACTAACAGGGAAAACTACAGATTTCATTGTGGCTGTGGTATTTTATGGAGTTGAAAACAAATTCCTCTATCAAAGTATGTGAGAATTTAAGCTTTATAACACACACACACACACACACACACACACATGCACAACACACACATGTGCGTGCTCGCGTGCACGTGTGTGTGTGTGTATAAATATAAATATATAGAAGCTCTGTATGCATGTCTTCTCCCTATATGCATAATCTGGGCATGTACTTACCTTCTGTTGATATGTGCCACACATTACTGTGTTGTCACTGCACTGTGGCTGTTATGCACTATGCATTTTTCTCCAAATAGCATGTGTGGATACTAATGCACTTGACACTTAACTACCTGGTCATTTTTTATGGAATGAGTGGTAGCTTAGTGTCACGGAATGGCCTTGCCATACCTAACTTTGTATAAAAGCATCATTTTTATGATGCACACATGCATTTGTGTATGTGCAGAGAATGTGGTTGCAGTCACAAGTGTGGTATGAAGTGTGTTGTGCAGGGCATTACTCTTGACGTATACCACTGCTTCTGTCACTGTTAAACTTTGGAAATATCCATTGCTATTTGTCTATGCTAAATTTAGGATCCTGCAGTGGGTGTGATATGCTCATAATACTGTAGCACATGTTTAGTAGCAACTGTTGTGACATCAGTGTTTATTCTGCTATTTTGTATATTTTCTGGAAAGAAAGATGGCGGACTGGTACCACAATGTATGATGAAATATAGTGACAGAGGGTTCCATTACGTCTACTGAAAACTGCACAGCAAAGGGCTAAATTGCTTTCTAAAACTGAAGAACTCAATTACAGAAAACATCTACGCAAATGTATTGAATGCTACACAATTTCTTGCAAACTCAACACATTTAAAAACACATTAACAGCAATTTTTGAAATAAATAAACTTCTGTAACCTGGTAAAAGTACTCATCTTGACTCTATTCCCCATGAAAAAGATTCTGTCATTGCCTCTATATGCAATAACCACTTCATCAGTTCTGTTATTTCCTTTCTAAAGTCTATCCCCCTCAGCACATCTATGGAACCCATATCCATAACCAGATCTACCAACTTCCCCTCTTCATCCAGTATCAATTGGCTCTATAAAAAGCTGCTGTTGTCCACAATCAGCAGCTGAATACCTTCCAGATGAATACTCAAAGACAGCAACCTAAACTATAGCAATTCCAGTTTCCATTATAATCAATAGATTCATCAAAAAGTCATACACCCCATCATTATGAAAGCAAACATTCATCTTACTTCTACACAAAGGTGGCAAATCAGCTGACCTATTTCATTGTAGACATACTGTTATACTTCTGCCTAACTCCATCTAAAATACTTGAATGATGTGTCCATTCTCAACTCATGAAATACCCCCTTGATAACAAACTTCTAACTCCTACTCAACATGCGTTCATCCAAACCACAGAATAGATACAGCCCTATTCTCTTTTAAACACCATTAACCAAGAAAGAAATGGACAAATAGTTTCAGCTTAATTCTGTGACTTATCAAAAGCATTTAATGTGATGTCCCATTCAAAACCTATCTCATTCTAAACAACTTTAGTATATGTTTAAACACATCCACATGGTTCAGCAGTTACCTGATATGAATAACTCATTGTGTAAAATGACATTATGCATTTTCTGAATCTTTGTCTGTAACTATTAGAGTTGTACAAGGTTCCATAAATGACCCAATTCTTTGTAACATCCATCAATAACTTTCACTTGGATGGTGGCCACTCAATAATTGTTCAATATACAGATGACTCCAGTGTCATTTGTCATGTCTTCTCACCTGCAGAATCCATTGAAAACTGTATTAGCTTCTCCAGCCTACTCTTAAATGCAAAAAACAAAAATCATGTTATTCATCACAGGTCACTGGCTAATCTTAGAGAAAGATTTGTTATGAATTCCTTGCATAATATTCAGATTAAAAAAATGACCACCACTTGCCCTTATTATTGATGAGCTCTAAAGTTTGATACTTATATCCATAACATCATTAATACAATTCATTAAAATCTGGGTCTTCTTTATCATGCCAGATTATTCCTAAACCAGAAAGCCCATCTAACCACCCCTGCATTCCTGCTCCCAAACCTTCTTTATGTACCCATAACATTAATTAACCTCAGTGCTACCCTACTAAGCAGTGAAGGTTGGTGACTTTAACGCTATGTGGGAGTGCAGGAAATAAATGAATTGGTGGAACTAATTGGAATGGACTGGGCCTCTATTATCGTGGGGCAATGCCTGTTACTTGTCATTAAACAGCAGATTGGGTCATTAATATTCATCAACCGACTGCCTCAGAACCCAGATTTTATGACCATTTTATTGGCATTATATACCTCAGATATAAAGTTGCAGTTATCATGCAGACCCTCCCAAAGGATTTCAGGGGTCTCAGTGGTGCACAGTGTTCCTCCTGCATCTCCTTGTCTCCCCTGTTTTCCCAAGTAGCCTAACCTCATACTCGCCAGATAAATTACTTTTTTCATGCTTTTTCTCACTTAGCCTTTCTGTTTAACTTTTTTCTCCATCCTTTTAACACATCTTAACTGGCCAAGACTCCATGGTAATATGATTGGAGGAAGTAAGTAAATAAAGCCAGTGA
>NC_056734.1:695948768-695968768 GCF_019279795.1 Protopterus annectens | reverse complement strand
TATGGATTTGCTCTTCATAAGGAGTGTATATGACACTGGGCTGTTTTGAAAATAACTCAGGGAATGGAGTCCTTCTCTGTAACTCGGAAGAGCCCAGAACTCCACACATGTGCATTTGCATGTAGGAGTTCTGCCGATAAATTAAAGAAACAAAACTAAACAAATAAAAAAAGAATTAAAAAAAGTGAAATAAGAAAAAATACTTCAATTTACTTCCTTTTTTTCTACTGGGAGGACTGCAGCTCAGCAGTCAATACCACAAACCACTCCTGATACTAAGTGAGTTAGAACAGAGTTATAATGATGCTGATAAATTTGCTACCAGCCTGCCCAGCAATATTCACCACTGCATACCTCTTCAAAAGCTTCACTAGATGGAGCTTCCCAATCTACCTAAACTTAGTCACCACATCTGCTGATTCTGATACATGAGCAGTCAACAGTACTATGCAGTGGGACAGCTGATCTTATGGGATTGGCACCCACCTGTGTTGATGTTAGGAAACTGGAACAGCTCACACTGCGTAAATGAGCACATCAGTATTGTGCACTAGGAAAAGTTATGTTAAGGACAAGGATATCTGTTAGTGTTGTGTGGCATATGACATAAGCTAAGGGATCAGGCAGCTAGAGTTGCAAAGCTGGCTTGTTAATAGTAAAGGTTTATGGTGCTACGCATAAGTATACCTAAGTGATTGTTAATGCAAAACCTGCAGACTATCAGTAAAAGTCTTATACAAGTTGTAACAAAATTATATCAAGTGTAGAGAAAGTAATAGCTATATATGAAATGACAGATTGTTCAGTTAAATAAGCTACTGACTTTCCTTTACTTAGCACTACATACATGGCATATTGTACAACATGCTATGTGAAAAGGATTTATTCTTATGAATCAATAACAGAATTCTTTTTCACAATTCTCTGCTGAATTAGGCCTTCATGTTACTGCAGATCTCTTTCTTTGGCTCATGTCTGTAGTTAATTTAAGAAAATTGCATTTTAATGATGCCCTGATAAGAGACCCAAAATTCATGTTTCTCTCCTTAATGGACACATTAGTCTTTCTGGATGCTGCGGATTCTCTAACTGCTCATATTCTTTCATGCAAGACAGCTAGTAAGCATCAGTGTGTGCATTACACACTTGGTCTCACCTTAGGGAATTACCGTGGTAGTCATCAACTAAAACTGAAAGGCTAATGCAGGAACTAGATCATTTATATGACTCGGGTAAAGTGTTATTATTTTTAACATATGGACTTAAAATTATTTCAACATATGGACTTAGAGCAGATTCATGTCAGTTTTGTATAGACAGTTGGGGATGAATTTCATACATGTGTATTTCAAGTTAGCTATGGTAATTTCTTTGTGATCCATATATTTGAGTGAATTCAATGTTGAATATACACACACGCACACACGCACACACACACACACACACACACACACACACACACACACACACACACACACACATATATATATATATAGAGAGAGAGAGAAAGAAAGGGAAAGAAGGGCCAGTTCAGAAAGGTTGCATGAGGTGTACACAATGTGTACACCTTGTGAAAACTTACTGTATTAGAGACAACCCTGCTATGGCGTTGCAATACACAAAAGTGCAGCACCATGGTGGGCTGTCTCCAAGCCAAGCTAAATGCTAATGTTGCATTCTTGAGGAGAGGCAAATAATAATTAGACATGTGCTTTTCCTCAGAATTGCCTGTGGTAAGGTATTTATGAATAGCTGAGCTGCATAAGCTAGCATAACCAGGTAAGAACCCATGTTGACCCATCCTGGTAAAGGTAAGTGCAGGGGAGTTCAGCAGACAGGTAGTGTTGGGGGTGTGTGTGCATGTGTGTTCTTATGCCAGAAACTTCACATCTCAGCATGTGTGTGTCTGCCTGAGAAGTCAAGGTGACTGTGTCTGTTAGTGTGTTCAGGACAAGGGTCTGTATGTGTGTGTGTATGTGTGTGTGTATGTGTGTGTGTGTGTGTGTGTGTGTGTGTGTGTGTGTGTGTGTGTGTGTGTGTGTGTGTGTGTGTGTGTGTGTGTGTGGGGGGTTAATGTGTGTATATCAGTGAATGGATGGGCATGTTTATTAGTGCAATCAGGTGAGGAGGGACCTGTGTGTGTGTGTGTGTGTGTGTGTGTGTGTGTGTGTGTGTGTGTGTGTGTGTGTGTGTGTGTGTGTGCATCGGTGCATGGGCGAGCGTGTTTGTTAGTGTGATTTGGTGAGGAGGGGCCTGTGTGTGAGTGTGTGTGTGTGTGTGTGTGTGTGTGTGAGTGTGTGTGTGTGTGTGTGTGTGTGTGTGCATCGTCGAATGGGTGAAAGTGCTTGTTAGTGCAATCAGGTGAGGAGGGACCTGTGTGTTTATATGTATGTGTATGTTATGAATGTGCAAATATCTGTGCATGCATGTAGCTGTGGGTACTGTAATACCTGCAGACTCCCCTAGATTATCGAGCAACACCAGCAATATTAATGGGGGGACAGCCACAAGGGATAACATGTACATCATGCTGTAAAGACACAACAAAGTCATGGGAAAAAACACTAGGGCATCAGGGATATCACTTTAATACGACATGGGTTATTGGCATGTCTAGACAACAAGGATACATCTTTAACATAATGTGGGTCTGGGAGGAAAGAGATAACTCTACATTATTGTGACTTACCAGCAATTATACAGGGCATGGTTGGGAAGAACACTAGCCACCGGGGATATCCCTTCAGCATCATGCCTAAACGGCACTTAGCAAAAAAAAAAAAATAAATAAATAAATAAATAAAAATGACCTAGGTGAGGAGGAATACTTGAGAATAATACGTCTCTGCACCTTGACTGGACACCAGGGTAGATGTGTCATAGTATATAAAGCTTAAAAATAATAAACTGGAAAGGAGGTTAGAAAAAGGCTTCAAACCCTGCAGCTTTGACGCACAAAAACAGCAGAATTAACCCACTACACTAAGCAAGAATTAGTGCAGGGACATTTTCTATCTATATTAGAAGGATCACTGGCAATATTGAATTACTGCTACAGTTTATGAGTTACAAAAGAAAGGGACAGGACACCTATAAGCATTCCTCTCAATCTAATAGGGCAAGAAATCACTGGACATCTGAGAGGTATGTCTATAAGTAGCAACAAGAGGATCATCATGTAAAATCAGGGACAGCTGAGAGGGATGGGGTGTGTCATTGTGTGTGTTTTGGGGGGCTTCAGAACAAAGTTGGGAGGAGCACTAAATGATACCAGGGAAATATTTTTGAAATGTGACTTGGAGTCACTTAGAAACGTTAACAGAGCAACAGGTCTAGTATCATAGTGCAGTCTCTACATAGTAGGATGTATGAAACTATAATGCCTGGCACTACTGACTGATGGTAATCATCTGTGATTCTTGAAGGCAGGACTTTTCAGGCTTGTTGGCTGTTGGTGAAGCAACTGAGAGAAGAAAGGAGCCACTTTTGAGATTTTAAGTATTTTTCCTCTGTTTATTTGATAAGTTTTTCTGCATAGCTGCATAGTTTGAGCATTTTCTGGCTCGTTAAACTTGATTTCTGCATTAGTAGCTGTATTTAGAGCACAACCAAAAGCTGTTTACTGAATTTCCTGTTTGCACTTAATTTTAAAATCGTTTTTTCTCAAAACTTGCATTTTATTTCTTTTGACCTAGCAGCACTCTTGTGTTATAACTTGATATTACTTCTGCTATCTCTGAAAAAAACAAAAAAAAAAAAAATCTTGCTTTTTTTTTTTCTGAGATTTAAAAGTTACAGGCTTGTCTTGAACTGTTTTGTAAGTTTCTGTGAGGCCATTTTGCTTGGGCTAGAGGAAAGTCTCTGATGATCAGTGGCAGTGTAAAACTGAGCTGCTTGGTTTAACAAGGTTAAACTTTCTGGCTCCATAAAGTCTGTTCTTCATTTTTTCCCTAGAACTGCTCTACTAGTAATCTAAACAGTATATCCCTTAACTAAAAGCACAGCACTTGTTCCTAAAAGCTTTTACTTGTCTTAAAAGCATCTTCTTTTCAGGTTTAGCACTTCTCCCCAGGAGTACCCACTTCCTTACTAAGTCCTCTCTTCTCTTATTACAGTTACAAACTTAACTTCTATTTCTCTTAGCATGGAAGGGCAGATGCTCCTCTCTCCTCTGTCCAGTTGGTGAATTTAGAATATTGAGGCAATGTTACAATTGCCTCATGTACCCAGACAGGAGGAGAAGGCAGCTACACACACCACAAAACCAGTCTCACATAAAAGCTATCACAACAATGAATCAAACACATAAACACACAAAGTCATACTCGAGGCTCTCTGAGCAAAATTTACCTAAACAGCAGAGGCCCAAAGCAGACATCAAGCAACTGCCACCTCATGACACACCACAGGCAACACATAAACCACAAAATCAAGTCAGTGTGCAAAGTCACAGCCCTAAGGCCAAACAACACAACAACATATACTTGTCAGGTGACTCCATAGTCAGACACACCTGATGTCCCACACACCAGGCTGAACAAGGAGAGGGTCACAGTAATGATGCCACAACATAGAGACAAGATGATCCGGATATTGGCTAAGGCCACACCCCGTGTGCCTTTTTTAGGCAAGGCTCAAATTCTAAACCTACCACCTAGAAACAAAAAAATGGAAGAAACTAAGGTGCCAGAAGTCTAAATCAAAAATGCTGCTCGAGGCCCTTCTCAGTTTGAGAACAAACCGATGTCTGTGCTGTGACTGAAAACCTGGTTCAGGGGTCCTGAGAGCACCCCAGCACTATCAGTTTTACCTCATATCATGCTATCCATTCATCAAAGGATACCCACACCTCCAGGTTGGTACCCTCTCAAACTCAGGAACCCCACACAGCCTTCCTGAAGACACTGCACCATTATATTGGGTGACTAATATAGACTGGAAACATACTCAAGCCCCAACTTAGCCCAAAAAGGTTCCTGAGTTTATAATTAAAATGCCATGGAACAACTAGTCACACCTCACACAAGAGGAGAAAATATACTAGATCTCATCATCACAAACATGGGGACAAAATGCTCCACAATGCTCATTGGTGAGATCAGATCACAAACTTATCTCACTGAAATCCACATCCCAACAAAAAGACCACAGTGAAGAACTTACAAAAAACACACTCACACTCACAAGACTGGTGTGTGGTATCCCTCAGGCCCCGAGCCAGTGGAAACAACCAACCAAAGCGGAAGAAGCTTACAAATGCCTTCTCTGAACACCTCCAGGACTGCATGGATCAGGCAATCCCTAATAAAACCAAGACTCTCATCCAGTCTGGTGGACCCCAGCCATAAACAAACTTTACATGATAGAGCAAAATCCATAAAGACACCCTTGATCATTATTAGTAAAAAAAATCATCCAAGGCCAACTGAGAGAAAAATTGCAATAGATTCAAAGACAATCAGAAGGCCTTCTCAGCTATATTTAGAAACTGGGTGGAAACTCCCAGATATAGAATTAGTCAAATGATACAAAAATCACTGAACCCACAGACATTGCCAACATACTGGCAGACAGGTTCAGTGCAAACCACCCCCCTCTCCCCCCCAAAGGAGAGATAAATATCTCAGAGTGTAGCCTCCCAGACATCTCAAATGCGCAGTGAAGCTGCTCTCTCTAAAGCTAAAACACAGCATCAATGGGACCGGATGGCATCCCCAGCTGTGTGCTACAACTAAACCTACATATAAGGCAGCTGTTTAATCTTAGCCTTACCACAGGGGTGGTGCCTCTATGGACCCTGGTAATTACCACCCAACAAGCCTGGTCTACAAAGCTATGGAGAGGATCATAATGGAACTCATAAACAAAGACATAGGGACTTGCAGACATTGGACCCAGACCAGTTTTGGCTTTCAAAGGGCAGATCATGCCTTTTGAACTAAACAGTCACCAAGGCCATTGATGAGGAAAGGCAGTCCATACAGCCTACCTTGACCTTGCAAAAGCTTTTGACACAATACCTATTATAGAGAAACTTACCAGCTTAAATGTAAACCCATATGTCACAAGATAGGTTGCAAACTGGCTAAAGGACAGAACCACAGGGTTAGAGTTTTAGGCGCCATGTCAGACTCCAAGCGGTCACAAGTGGTGGTGTACAGGCTCAGTCCCCCCCCCCCCCCCTCATCACTTCATCTACTTACAACAACAGGCAAATATAGGAGGATGGCTGACACAAAGTTTGCAGATGACTGCAAACTGCGCCATAGTAGAAAGTACATCGGACACAGATATCCTTCAGAGGGGGGTCTCACGGAAACTGATAACTGGTGCCAGAGCCATAGCCTGAAGTTAAATGCCAAAAAATGTATAGTCATACCCTTCAGGAAAAACAAGGTAACCCCAAGCTACCATATAGGTGGCAATTCATTAAGCACAGAAGAGGTTATTAGGGACCTGGGGACCCAGGTTGACAGTGGCCTTTCTTTTGACACTCACATTGCTAAAGTGGTTAGAAAGACCTTCTACATTGCCCACCTGATCATGAAGGGATTCACATCCAGATCAAGTGAGGTCATTGTTCCCCTGTACTCTTCACTTATCAGACCAATGATCGAGTACAATGCCCCATTCGGGATGTATCTCACCCGACACCTGCAGCAATTGGAGAGACCCCAAAAGTTCCTCACCAAAAGGATAAAGGGATTCCAAAATCTGTCATATGCTGCCAGACTGAAGAAACTCCAGCTCTATTTAGTCGCATACCGCCTGCTCAGAGGTGACCTGTGCCTGACATACAAGGCCATGTCCAACCGGAATTAATGGGCGTGCTCCACCTCAAAAATCCAAATCTACCAGATCCACTAGAGCAAGTGACTTAAACCTGGATATAAATAGGACATGCTGGGGATAGATTTGTCACCCAGAGACTCCCTATGTTGTGGAATAAAATCCTGGTCCATATGAGGCAGAGCACCTCGCTGGCTCTGTTCAACAGAAATCTTTGTCACTGCTGGACAGAGGCACAACAAACTAATGGGCACAGTATTTTAAGATAAGGGTGGCTAGGCTTATAAATGCCTTAGGGCAGATAGCCTAGTATAAACCTATGAACCTATGAACCTATGACAGACATGAAAGGAGGCAACTGGGACATTTTTACTACTTGGTGGCAGCTGTGGGGTATATAGTGTGAGTGTGAGTGTGCGTGTGCGTGTGTGTGCATACGAGAGAGAGAGAGACTGGAAAGGGTGTTTGTCTAACACCATGCAGTGGCCACCAGCATTAACACCCCTAGGAAATTGCTGATCTACTCATGTGGTAGTTAGCAGCAATTCATATACATGCAAATCAGTAGATAAAGATGTAATTTCTCACTGATGCTAATGTGTCTCTGAACTGCAAATGTGTGCATAGTAAAAACACGGCCTTTTCTCCACAGCTCTTAAAAAGAGAGTTATTTTTTTCTTAATCCCCAGTAATGTGTTTACACAAACATACACACACACACACACACACACACACACACATATATATATATATATATATATATATATATATATATATATAGCTTACATAAAGCATGCAGTGAGCAGAAAAAACACATAGTTCAAACCACTTGGTAAGTGCTGCCATCATTTAACAGTATAAAACATGGACTTCATCAGAAAAATCACCACCGCAAAATCACATATGTAAAAAAAAATAATAATTGGAGATCATATAATGTGAAACAACTGGTACAAAATGTATCTAAAGTCATTTCAAAATAGCACTCAATCTCTTAGTGCAAGAATTCTTGACAAAGCCAAAACGTAATGGGGGACAACCCAAAACCAGGGGTGGATTTTAAATATTGTTCATTTAAACTTAGAAATTGATTAGAATTACAGGTTTTGCATTATCATGCATTTTATGAAGTTTATGGAGTCTAAAATTCAAATGTCTGTCATTATTTAGTGACTTCAGTCTTCAATAATTCACCAGAAAAACACATTTTTATGAGGAACAGAACAAAAATATAAGGCAAAAATTTGGACATTTGCAAACTTCTGAAGAGTGGAGAGGTATGCACTTCACTAAAAACATAATAAACCAGTCAAACAAAACCTGCATACTATGGTCCAACATACTCTTTTAACATGTAATTTTATTTCATAGGATCATAGGAGGTTACTAGGTTAACAAACCTAGAGCCCTTACAAGCCTAGCCTAGTTTTACCTTTATTTCCATGATTAGCACCTATCAGCACTTATCACCGCTATCCAAAAGGGACATAGGTGGAGCATCTGGGGTGAATTTATGGTTGCCCATCCGATTGTCCAGATTGCATTTGAAGAGGGCTGATGAGGTGATCTGCTTGACATGAAGCGGAAGTCTGTTCCAAAGGTTTGGTAATCTCTGGGAGACAAACCTGTCCCTCCAGCAGGTTCTGTTAATGTCACACACCAGGTTAAGGCCATTAGAGTGAGTAACCCATGTACAATTTGACCTATGGATATGCAGCATTTCCAATAAAGCAGGGTCAAAGATTGCCTTATATCCAAGGCAGAGATTGCCTCTGAGCAGACTGTATGAAACTGCATAAAGTGTCAGTGATTTTAGATGATCCTCATAGGACAGATGCTGAAGACCTTGAATTTTCCTTTTGAGGAACCTTTGTGGTCTCTCCAATTGCTGCAGGTGCTTGAAAAGGTACATACCAAAAAGGGCATTATATTCTATTATTGGCCTGATGAAGGTAGAGTACAGGGAGGTTATAACTTCTTTTTTTCTGGAGGTAATGCCCTTACTTATGAGATGAACAATATAGAATGCCCTTCTTACCACTGTGGAGACATGATGATCAAAGGTAAGGTTGCTGTCAACCTGTGTGCCCAGATCTCTCACCACTGAGTGCATAATTAGGGTGTTGTTATTGATGTGGTAGTTAGCAGGAATGATATTACATTTTTTTGCATTGAGTTTAAGGCCATGACTTTGGCACCAGTCATTTGTTTGTGTAAGACCCTGTTGTAGGATGCTGACATCATTAGGAGATTCTATGACCACTCTCAGTTTGCAGTCATCAGCAAGCTTTGTCAGCCGCAGACCTTTAGTTTTATCTTGCATGTCTGAGAAATATATTACAAACAGTAGAGGTCCCAGGACAGATCCCTGTGGAGCACCACTGGTTACAGTTCTGCTGTCTGAGGAGGATTCCCATATTTTGACTATATGGATTCTAACACTGAGCCAGTTTGCGACACATCTAATGATATATGGGTTGATACCTAGCTGGGTGAGTTTGTCAATTATGCCTGAGTGGGGGATAGTGTCAAAGGCCCTGGCTAGGTCTAGATAGTCTGTATGCACAGATTTAGCTTTATCAAGCACCTTGGTGACTGTCTCGAAGAAGTCCACCAGGTTTCATAGGCATGATCTCCCTTTGACAAATCCAAATTGAGTAAGGTCAAGTGCTTGGAGGTTACCAATATCTCTGTTGATGATTCTCTCCATGGCCTTGCAGATAAGGCTAGTCAGGGTAATAGGTCTGTACTTCCCAGGGTCAGTGGAAGCACCACCTTTATGCAAGGGAATAATGGTGGCCTTTTTCTATTCAGCTGGGATGAAGCCAGTGCTTAGACTATGATTGAAAAGAGTACCAATGGCATTGCTAATTATTTTTTGAGCCCATGTAGGACGTAGCCTGGGATGTTATCAGTTTCCATGGATGCTGAGTTTTTGACCTTAGAGAGGGTGTTCATGACCTGCTCTTTAGAGATACAAGGTACAGGACAAGTGGTAGGGATGTCTTGGGGTAAGTGTGTTGGGGACAGGGCAGTGAAGTTTTCACAGAACCTGTTGGCTAATAGGCTAGCAATGTCCACAGGCTCAATATATGTGGTATCATTAACCACCAGTTCAACACAAATCTGGACCTTTCCTTTTAGGTTATGGATGTAACTAGAGAATCCCTTATGGTTGTCCTTAGCTGAGGAAGCTAATCTGGATTCATAGTTATCTTTGGAGGAATCCACAAGAAGTCTTATTTGCTTGTTTAAGCTGAGGTGGAAGAGTTTCCAGTTTAGGGTTCACTCCATCTTACTTTTAGACAGCAATTTCTTCCTTCTATTGTAAAGCCTGTTAATGGCAGTTGTCCACCAGAGAGGTTTGCTCTTCCTTGAGGAGCTTGTTTTGGCCATATCAGGTACGGCCGAGTCAGTGTTGTTGTTCAGGTGTTTCTATAAAGCATCTGTGTAGAACTTGCCATAGTTACCAGTTCCATCTGAGGGGGTGGTGCAGAGAAGCTATTTAAACCATCCTATAAGAGGTTATCATCTGCTTTGGAGAAGTTTTTTAGTTTAGTGAAGTTGAGGAACCTTTGGGCAAGTGATTTTTGCATATGAGTAATTTCTCTAGTTGATGGATGGGTAGTTAAAGTTGCCCAAAACCATGGTGTTTGGATGTATCTTGATGGACTCAAGTAGATGCAAATAGGCAGAGTGGGTGTCTTGATTCATGGAGGAGGCCCTGTAGCTGGAAATGACTTGAATAGGTGTCCTGCCAACAGTTAATTGCACCTGAAGTATCTCCTATGCTGTCTAACCAGTCTAGATGTGTATTTATCTTTAATGAATATTGATACACTGCCTCCTTTAGTTTTCATGCCATCAGTTTGTGGTCTGAACGTGTGGAAGGAGGTGTAGCCCGATATGACTGGGGTGCTCTCCGCAGCCTTGAACCAGGCCTCTGTGACTGCACAGATGTCTATGCCTTCCAAGGTGAAGACTGCTTCCAGTGAATGCAATTTCATGTTAAGACTCCTAATGTTTAGCAGTAAATCCTTAAGGTTGTTCTTAAATGGAGTTCTTACATCAGGAATTTTGTCCTTGAGACACTGCCTAAAAAAGGCACTATGGGGGTGGCAAGAGCCTTGGCCAGTAGCTGAAATCCCAGGGGTGACAGATGAAGACCATCTCTGACAAAACATTGAGATATGTCAATCATGTCATCCCAAGCTGATAGATACTGTATCCCCTTGGAATGACACCAGAAACTAAGCCAATTATTGAAGTCAATCATTTTCTGTTTATACTGAGACATCATCCTAGGTGAAGGTAAAATGCTGCTTAAGGCTAGGGACTTACCAGCCTGAGACACATCATCCAAGAGCTCAGTCATGTCTCTCTTCATATAGTTCAGAGAGGTACGTCTAAAGTCTTTCACACCAACATGGACTATGACAGTCATAACAGAACCTATTGCTGAGATAATGTATTTTAAACCTTCTTAACCAAGCAAAACTGAGAATCCCATTTAAATCAGGTGGCTTATTTGTAGGCAATAAAATCTGTCAATAAACTTTCTGCTTAATCAGTTGTAATTCCATATCTCCCCCTTATTCAGTAGTACTCTTTCCAAGGAAATAAATGTAAACCTTTTGAAATTAATACAGCTGCATTTTTGTCTGTATAAAGCATTATAACATTTCTTTCCCATTACAGAATTAAAATGATCTTGAATCCCAATTTTCTACTTTCTATTGGCCTCCTCAAATAAAATGAATTGCAGGTATTAAAACTGGCCACATAAGTTACATTGTTTGTGTAATAGTTGTAATGCTCTCCCTCTCTCTATAGGTCTTCACTATTTTGCATTCTGCATCACAATGGGAAGACATGCACGTCTCACAGTAATAAATATCCCTCCTTTTGTTACCTTTTTTATAAAAATGAATATATATATATATATATATATATATATATATATATATATATATATATATATATTATATATATACACACACACATATATATATATATATGTATATATATATATATATATATATATATATATATATATATATATATATATATATATATATATATATATATATTTGATCTATGTCCATTAGATGAAAGTTGGATCCACCAAATTGTACTTACCTGATATGAATCCACTAAAGCTCCACTTCAACGAATGAACAGACTGCTGGATTCCTTTCACAGGGAAAGTAATTTGTTTAGACAAAGAAATTATCAAAGAAGATTTGGCTAAACTGAAGATTTGCTTGTAAGATTTACCATTTATTCATCAGCACATTCATTATACCACCTTTGTCAATATTTATTTTTAAACACATTCTAAAAAGCTTCAATAAAGCTTCTAAATTGTTGCATTGATAAGGCAGTCTCTATCTACAACAAATATAATGGGAAGTTTAAAAACAACCCCCTGTAGTGGAATACCTGTATTAATAAATTATATAACAAGAGAAAGAAACTAAATAATGCTTAAAAGAGGTCTCATTTTACCTACATTAAGAGCAGTTGGATATGCTCCACTTAAAGAAATCCCAATCCTTCTGAGCTACATGCTCTAGGGACCTAAACCTTGTCACCACAATAAACAGAACATGCTGGAGGGATAGATTCCTGTCCCAGAGACTTTCCATACTCTGGAACTAACCACCTATCTATATCAAACAAAGCTCCTCATTAGCACTCTTCAAGAAAAATCTTGATAACCAGATGGGAAATAGGAAATCCACTCTGGGGATCACCTCTGTGGCTCTGCTCAACAGGGGGGACAGGAAAATAATTTTCTTGGGTGGTGAAAGCAAGGGTACCTTTTTGGCTAGGCTTATATAGGCCATAGTGCCAGTAGCCTAGTACCTACCTATGAACCTATGAACAATTAAATAAAATAATAGAGAGCTTAAGGGAACCATTAGGAAGCTCAAAGCTGTGTAGGAAGTTAAATAGCCACAAAAACCAAAAATTGCTGCAGATCTTCTTTAGCTATGCCAGAAAGTTAAGAACACCCAATAATGTTTGGAGCAAGTCTACAATAATACTACATTCTCTGAACAAAAGGAAATACCTGATATCCTAGCTAACAAATTTAGTGTAAATTTTACTCTACCCACAGTTATAGCTATTGGACAGGTTTCACAATTCCAGCCACAGCCCTTGCATAAACTAAGAAGACTTCATCCATAGGTTCTAATAACATACCAGGTTGCCTGATTATTGGTATGAAATATAGCTTTTCTGAATCCCTACTTAACATCTTTAATCTAAGCCTCTCTACTGGTTACATTCCTGAAGCCTGGAAAACAGCCATTGTTATATCATTATATAAAGGTGCCCCAGCCATGGACCCTGGTTAACTATAGACCCATTAGTCTCACTAGCCCATATGTGAAGCTATAGTGCACATTATTTCAAACAACATTAATCTAGACATTGAAAATCTCTTAACCATGGATACTCAGAAATTTGTCTTTTCAAAGGAAGGTCCTGACTCATTAACCTGATTAATTTCTTTGAAAAAGTAATTGAAACAATGGATAGTGTTAATGCAGTGCATACAGCATATCTATACCTGGCCAAGGCCGTTGACACTATTCCCCATACAGGGATTATACATAGACCTATAAATCTGAATATATATCATTATATTGCTTGTTGAATAGCTAATGGGTTGTTTGATAGAACTCTTGTGCTTAGAGTATCAAGTGCCACTTCTGACACCAAAAAAAAAAAGTTACTAGTGGTATACAAAAGGGCTCAGTATTTGTCCCTCTCCTATTTGTTATCTATTTCTCAGATCTTCAGGCCAGCACTCCTGACCTAGGCCAACTAAGTTTGCTGATGACTGCAATTTGGATGCTGTTATTCAATCTTCAATTGACTCACAATTGCTCCAAGATGGGTTAGACCATGTTTACAATTGGTGCAAGGACAGTGGCCTCAAATTAAATGTAAAAAGTGTAGCCAAATTAATTTTTGTAAACAAAACAGTTTCACTTACACACCCCTCCAGTCAGACATTGTTGTAAGGGATCTAGGCTATCTTGTTGATAATTTCTTATCATTTGACCATCACGTCTCCAGAATAGTTCAGAAAGTTTTTTATCTGGCCCATCTAATTTCCATAGACATCTCCATTTGAACAAAAGAAGTCTTAATTCCCCTTTACTTGTATGTTATCAGACCCATATTGAATATAATGTACTTTTTGACATGTAGTTATCTAAACTTATCACACAACTTGAGAGAACCCAAAGATGTGTTTATATCACATTATCGGACAATGGAAAGAGTGAATGCTCTTTCATCAAACTGATAATGTCAAAATCACATAAATGCGAACACACGGAACAGCAAATTTTTCCCAGGGAAAAATTTCGCTGCTCCGCAAAAAAACAAACAAAAAAAAGTTTAAACATAAAATTAAATGGGGAAGCCCCCCCCCCATGTAAATATACCAACTGTGAGATCACACCATAGTTGAGGAAATGGCAAAGTCCTGAAGACATCCCACTGATTTTTGTTCCCTGGGGAAAAAAAAAAAATCAAAGTTCCATGACCTCGCTATTTTCTCTTTTCGACATTATCGGATCAATGAAAGAGCTGCCACTCTTTTCATCATCCGATTATACTATATAGACGCCCCCCAAAGATTTATAAGTAAAAGTATCAGTGACCTCAAAATCTTAATTTTTAGGAGAGACTGGCAGCTCTTTCTCTATACTCACTCTCTTATAGACTTTTCCATGGAGATGTGTGCCTAACCTGTCATGCCATGAACGATCCATCCCTTTTTGACCTCCTATTCCTTCACAAAAGTATCTCAAAATACTCAGTTAAAATAATCAACCTTCATCAGCAAATAAATGAGACACATTGGCGTGATAGATTCATATCCCAACATATCCCTCACCTCTGGAACAACCTTGTTCTACAAGTTAAACAGAGCAGCACCCTTGCCACCTTCAAGGTAAACCTAGATAATTGGATGGGCAGCCTTAAATTCTCCCCAGTCTATCTTGTCGTGCTCTCCTTGAGGCCAGAGGGAACTTCTGAGTAGGGTTTTTCGGATAGACTTGAAATAGTCCTCAGACTGATTGCCTAGTACTTACCTATGAACCTATTCCATATCCATAACTTCTTATTGACTATTTTCAGGTAATGAAACAGAGCCTGCTCCAATAGGTTGAGATTTGGTGTTTCTTCCTATTTTTACTTGCTGAAACCTGGAGTGAAAACATTTTCCTATCACAGCCTCTCATAGCAAATTGTTTAAAGTGTCTAAACTTTCAGTGTATAAAAAGCAAAAGAGACTCGCCACAGCTGAATGTGTAAAGAAAATCTCCAATTCTCATATAAAAAAGTTTAATGAAGTAAAAAAGTAGAACACAGGATCCAAAGTGAGCGCTTTCACCTTCAAAGACATTTCATCAGACTTCAATAAATCACATAGTACTCTCCTATCTTTATATAGCTGCTCTAATCCAATTATCTAATTTCAACAATGCCATTATTATTCTGTAGACTCTTAATGGCTTCATTTTCATTGCGAGTCAAATTATAAAAATCAGGTTTATTGTCATCACTTTTATAAAAATCAAGCAAATCTTTTTCACATGCCCTTTCAAATGCATCCAATTATTTTAAATATTTAAACTGAATCTCAAAGGGTACCCTACTCAGCAACGTTCAGCTTTTTATTGATTCGTTTGTCTAAACTTTCCCCTTCAGATAATATTTTGTTAAATGCCCCATCACTACATCTTCCTTTATAAATGGATTATGTGTACTACCAAGGTGTGTATACCTATTGTTCTGACATGCATTTGTGTATATCTTAGTACCAAACCTTCCTGATGTATGTTATGAATTTTAGCATGACGTGTTTACTGTAAAATTTAGCTACCTGCATGTATTATAAAAACACATCTCTGTATATGTATGTGTTTGGGGAAGTGCACATTTGACTAAATAAGAAATCAGTAAGCAAAATTGACTAAAACCACTTTTAACTGAATTATAATTGGCAGGAAACATTCTAGGTAAAAAACATATTCTAACATACCTTTTTTTGCAGGGAGTGCTTTGCCCCCCCCCCCCCCATCAGCTTTACTTATGTATAATAACTCTGTGGTCATACAACCACAGAGAAAAGAAGTATCACCACACACACTGAACTAACGCTGCTGCACAAACAGACCTCTGCTTATCTGAGTGCATGATGTGGCACTGGTCTTTGCCTATCCACACATATTCTAGAAGATTCACTTCTCTACTAACTTTTATGATTAGAAACAACACCATCACATACTGTCTACTGTCTATAGACTATTACAGTTTTCATTCAATTGTGATTCAGTAAAATCTCTCTCTCTCTCTCACACACACACACACACACACACACACACACACACACACACACACACACACACACACACACACACACACACTGTAATTAATTCATTAATTAATCTAGTTGTTTTTGTATAATTTGTTTGTCATTGTGTTTCTGGCCCTTGCTGTCGCTGTGCTAATGAATTCCCCATTAGTGAATTGCAGTGCGGCTGTCAGGCAGCCTTGAGGGATTTTCCATTTTCTGGCCATAACTCCTCCCCCAGACCCTGATGTGCATGCTATCAGATATGAGGAACTTTCCTTTCCTTCTGAGCATCCATAAATGTGGGTTGACAGAGACAAATGGTTATACCCATCCAATAGACTGCCTGGCATGAACCTGTCCACCATTGCAGGGTGTCTGACTGCTGCTCCCCATGACAGCTAAACTGACATCATCTGAGCACATCCCCCCTCCTTCATCAGCTCCTCCATCAAGTAGGTTGATAGTTCTGATTCATCTGGATCAGAGCTTTATCTCTTTATGTCATGGAGTTGATAATGAATTTAATTCAGTTTTTACTTTGGATTTAAGAACTGTAGTTCAGGATGATAATGTTGCACTTCTATCCACCTTATCTAAAGTTTTATTATTTTTAATATAAAAAACACTACGGAATTGTAGGCATAATCATAGCTTCTGAGTTTATGACATTGCTGTTTACATGTCAGAGGGCTGAATCTGCTAAATGAAAGCAGCTGAGTGTCTCATTTCAGTTGTAAGTCATAGTGAGTGTAAATTATGATACAACTTTATTGGATGTTGTATCTTCCCATTGTAGACATCCCTGGTGTAACCTAAACTCCTCAAAAAGAAGTAAGTACTCCATACAAAAACTGGTCAATGATGCAAGGCAGTCTATCAAACAAAAAACAGACCAGTAACATCAGGAAGAAAACTTTATTTCCACAGAGCTTTCAGGTTAAAAACCCTTCTTCAGTGTGCTAAAACGGGTAAGTTGAAGCACATAATATACAAACTCAAAGACCACAGCCAACCAATCCTATACATTTATCAATTAAGCTAATAAAAGGTAAAGGAATCTTTAAAGGCATATACTCAAATACTCTTAAAACCAATAAATAAAATTCATAGTTTCATTTGCTTTTCTTCTAAAACAGATTTTATGCTCACAGCAGCATCCAGTCCGGGACTTTTATCTGCATTTAACTTTAAAAATAATTTATACTCAGCAAGTTCCAGTTTGTTAATGTTATCAACTCCCATATTACTTAAATAAATAACTTGTAACACTCTAAATGCAAATCTATGCTCAGTAGTATTTTCCATAACATGTTTTGCTAGAGCATTCAACACAAATTGTAACCTAAAGTTCTTGCATTCTAGCATTCTCCTTTGCTCTAAACAAAATGGAAAAAATAAGCATTTGATCAGAAAAGCACAACTCTCCTACACACAAAGACACTTAAGGAGGAAATTAATTTTTTTAATTCTCTCTTTGCTCCCTCGGCATGTTGACCATCAGCCCCCACCTGATAAATTTGCCCCTCTGCATGTTGACCATCAGCATCCACCAGCATCAGTGTCCATGCTGATTATCCCTCACTTCCATAAGAGATGTTTCAGCAAGTCGCTCTTCCCCCTCAAGCATGGGAAGTAGTTTCCCCTGGCTCCAGTGGAGAAAGTGGACTACCCCATGTGCTTCCCAGGTGTCCAGTGCCCTCCAGACTCCAAGCAATTGCGCCACACTCCTTCACTCCTCTCTCTTCCTCCCCCAAGCCAGGGCACTAACTGAATCCTAGTTACTTTGGTCATAGTAAAAGATTCACCCCTCTGCACCATGGAGGCAGGCTGAACAAGGACATTAAAGAAAATGGTGTCAGAATGGACAACTGGATGATTTTCCACTGAACTATACTTTGTCTGATAATATACTGCCATACTCTGCCATAGTGAAGCCTGTCCCTTGATGTTTTTTTTTTTTTTGCTGATACAACTGAGTGATGAATTATCATGTAATGCAGCAAATCTTCAGATCTCTTCTAATAAGTATTATTTAATCTTGCTTCTTGCTTGCATATTTGAAGTGTGGTAATTCCGACAAGTGAACAAAAAAGTAAAATTACTGGGTTTGAGTGTAACCAAACAAAGTACATAGATTCATAGATAGATTCATGGATTGTTAGTAGGCTAACAACCCGTGGGACCTTACTAAGCCTAGCCACGTTTTCCTGAAAGAACAATGATGTCCTGTAACCAAATAGGACATTGAGGGGCAGGCATTTATAAGGTACCTCTATACATAAGGGACATGGGTGCCAGGCCTGGTGTAAATTTCCTATTCCCCATCCACTAGTCTAGGTTGCACTTTAGGCATACTCAGCTTCACATGGATGGGAAGCCAGTTCCATGGGAAGGGCTGGCTCTGGGACACATATCTGACCTTCCAACATGTTCTGTTTAAGCCATGGTACTCTTTGACTTGCGAATATCTAGGAGATTCATAAGTGTGTGGTTTGCTCATGGAATGCTCTCTTATAGCCACTGTGTATCCATAGGGGGTGTGATATCAAAAGATAAAAGCAGTATAAAAGACAACAAGCAATTAAAGTAATTAACAGGTGTTTATGTTTATCACAGCAAATAGGGATACAAACAGGAAGTAAATAAACAACCAACTAACCCACCAAAAAATAAATAAGAAACTCAAGTCATGTGTGAAAAGACTGAAGTTTATGTCTGTGAATATGTACAACATGAATGTATAGTGCTGCCAGGATTATTTTCACCACAATGATTTGTTACATTGAACAAAAGAGACCATTAGTTTTTGTTACTTTAACTTATGCTTTAATACTACAGATGACTTGCACTGTAGTTAAAGGAGACAGACAGAGTTAACCAGAACTGTACCAGTGGTACTCATAACCTCATACCTTTACACCCTGGCCCATCACACATTCAGAAATAGACACTTCTCTCCAAATGAGTCCTCTCCGCTTAAATGATTGCGTACCATTTTTCAGCTACCCCAAACTGCATCCATAAAGAGACTGTTTTTCAAATCATTGTGCAAATAGTTATTGAAGACTTAAGTCTGAACAGCTGTATACATCTTTTCAGCTCTATAAACTATAATTATTTGAAAAAAAGGTCAGAAAAATGTACTTCATATATGCCCTAGAAAAATTTTGGTCCATTGTCATCACATGCAATTAAGATGATGTGGCAAGGTATAAAACAAATTCAGCATGCTGACTGATTATACCTACAAAATAAAGCATTAAATGAAGTATTAACAAACTGCTGACCCATTGCTCAAGTTCAGAAAAGCAGTTTTCTGTTAGGTTTTAACACAAAAAGTTTACAAAAGTGCATTAACTCAGCAAAAACTTGCTTTTTGTTATGGCATCAGCCCCCGCATCACCAGTTTTGGTATTTGTACCCCATACTTTTGAATTCATTGCATATTACCTACGGAGAATATTATCCCCATATGGACCTTTGTCAATAGATCTGCACTTTGGCCAGTTGTTCATCATAACATTAAAGTTTTAGATGCAGTGCAAATTGAAGTTGCAAGTTCCAGGCAAGTACATGGTTTTTGTATTGACTAATGCAATATATTGAGTCACCACTGTAACAGCTATTGCTAGTTCCGTCCTCAAAAAAAAAAAAATCATTCTTTAAAAAAATGCTGTCTTTTTGCCTGGTTAGGCTGCTGCTCAATGATATTAATTTAGGGGGTGGCAGTTGTTCTCAACATCATAATCATGAGTTCCACAAAGAAGTCATGAGCTCCATTACATTTGGACTGATTTGAAATACAGGTAAAGAGTAAAAACAT
>NC_056734.1:695931268-695943768 GCF_019279795.1 Protopterus annectens | reverse complement strand
ACTACTACCCCTAGAAAAGGATATAAATCAAGTACAGTTAATTCCTTAATTAAGAATTTCTTTAAATCTATCAATTGACTACCAATTGTTAAGTTGGGGTTCCCATGAAACGGTTGGAATACCATCATATATTTTAATAAGTTTAATGAAGCAAAAAGAGTTTGAATTGCCATTACATAGCTCTTTATGTGTTCCATTAACTTATATTTACTCATTGTTCGATCATTTAGAAAGGGTAAAGCTTTAACATTGACACCCACTTCACTTATATACTTATCGTTAGGAGCACCCATTTGGGTGTCCATTTTCTACTACTACTATCAAAGTATGGCGTCTTTAAGATCCTATTGGCCTGAATCACTAAATAGTACATTTCAAAATCCGGTAACTCCCGCCCCCTTACTTTTGGAACCATCAATTTTTCATATGATATTCTCGTCTTCCTGGGTTCCCACAGAAATCTCCCCAATCCTATGAAACCGTTTAAAAATGTTTTCGTAATTCTGAGTTGTGCAGCTCTAAAAATATATAACATTCTGGGAAGAACATTCATTCTTATAATTGCTGCTCTTGCCATCAGTGGTAACTTCAACTTATTCCATCTTTCTAGATCCAATGTTATTTGATCTGCAGTTGACTTTACATTGTTTATAAAAAAATCCCTATTTTCAGTGGAAAATGCAATCCCCAGATATTTTATCCTTTCTTCCGTCGTTACTTGTCCTATCAATGGTAGCATTGAAAAAGGTGTGGGTGTCTTTAACGGGAATATTTTAGATTTTTTTAAATTTAGCTTGTAGTTGGAAATTCTCTCAAAGATTCCTATTGCAGCAAATATTTTTTCAGTATCGGAAACAGGTGTGGTACAATATATGTTTAAATGATCTGCGAAGGCAGCCAACCCGACCTTTATCCCATACAAAACTGGAGAATTATAAAATACATTTTGCTTAAGGTGTAAAAATAAGGGCTCCAAGTACAGATTAAATAAGATGGGAGATAATGGGCAGCCCTGACGGGTACCATTTTTGATTTGTATCCTATTCGAGCATTCGTGATTTATAAATAAATTTGTATATGCATTATTGTATAGTATTCTTAACGTTGAAACAAATTCCTGGGGTATATTAAAATATGGTAATATGTCAAATAAATAAACCAAATCAACCCTATCAAATGCCTTCTGAGCATCAATTATTAGGGCATACAAATTCAGGTTTTTGTTTCGCATAAGAGATTAAGGTATGAAGCGTTAAGGTATTGTCTGTGGTCTGTCTCCCATCCATAAACCCCACCTTTTCCTCTGATATTATAAAGTTTATTACCTTTTTCAGTCTACTCGCCAGAATGGATGTCATGATTTTCATGTCGATATTCAAAAGAGATATGGGCCTGTAATTATCAGGATTTTTGGGATCACCTTTCTCCTTCAATATGAGAACTGTCCTTGAAGCATTAAAATGAGGATCATTAATTCCATTCCGCATAATATAATTAAAAGTCTGTGTAGAATAACCAACAGGATACACCATGAGAACACAAACTGAAGATGAAAACTCCTTTATTCCAAACAGTAGATAAGTGCTTTCGCGTGCTTCATGCACGCTTCATCAGATCTATTAAACATAGTCAACCCCATCTCTTCTTATAGTAGCCCAATCTATCCATTAAGCATTAACAATTGAATAATTGACTAATCATTAAAATTTCAGTATTCACTTTTAAAAGTCCCATGCACCGGTATTTTATTACCATCAAATCAACCACTCTCAAGTTCCCTTTGAAGTTACATATAATATAAATAATCATTACATAAATCAAATAAAAAATAAAAAATAAAATAAAATAAAATAAACCATGCGATTAATACCTGCATCTAATGAAAACAAACATATAGCTCATATAAAGGCACATTCTCAGAAATGTTACATAAAAAGAGCTGTATATAAAACGCTGTATAAAAACAGCTGTATAGAAATGTTGCATAAAAAGAGCTGTATAGAAATAGCTGTATAAAAACAGTTGTATAGAAATAAAGGCTGTATAGAAATAGCTACCTTAACTGATATCTGTTTAAAAATTATGTAGGAATATACATACTGTAACTGTACATCACATGCGACGTCTTGAACATTTAAAACAGATGCAAAATATTCACATGAAACCGATATAATAAAACCATCTCTATTGCTTCTCATTTGATCT
Source organism: Protopterus annectens (assembly GCF_019279795.1). Taxonomy (NCBI): domain Eukaryota; kingdom Metazoa; phylum Chordata; order Ceratodontiformes; family Protopteridae; genus Protopterus; species Protopterus annectens. Next base: position 695,941,563 of record NC_056734.1, on the reverse strand, counting down.
CTATCTTCATGTCCCTGGCATTATTATGTGTCTTTAGATACTAGTAATAAGTAGTGAGAATCGTGTTGCACAATCCATGAAATGAAAGTATCCATTCATCAATATTAGTCCACATCTTCTCTTGCCCATGTCGCTGGTATATTTCTATAAGACAGTGTAAAAACATATGTCCACCAGAAATCCCAACTTACTTCATATGTAAAACATTGTTCAAAGTAACATGTGTGAAGAATACCTATATATATATCTTGTGCTGTTAAAGCAGATATTGTACAATCTAGCAATCAATGAGTCTGTTCTAAATCAACCTAACATCAAACGAGTCCAGTACTAAAGTATTTCAAGCTTCACAGCATGTGTAGGGTCCTTATACTACTCTAAGGTGTGATGGTTAGTAATATGGTGTATAAATATTTCACGCTGCAGTATGACTTTTTTGAAATAAACATGTCACTAACCTTCATTCACAACCAGCTAATGTTCATATGTTGGCATTATATCTAGAATGTCTATGTGGGTATATGTACTCCTGTCTAACCATCTAACCGGAAACTCATATCTACCTATAGATTTCGCTTCTATGAGTTGAATCTGACTCATATGCTGTATATATAGTATATCTTCTTATATATTTAATAGAATCCTAGTGTTCTTAAAAATATCATAATACTTAATGATATTTAAAATCTTTACTCTAAAAAGTGCTTCTAAACAGTTCATTATATTAAATCTATTCCAAATATAATCAGTGCAGTAAATAAATAAATAAATGAATAATTAAGAAATAAAGGGTAGTTGAATTATTTTTATTTTTTCTATCTATTCATGGGTTTCTAAATATCTTATTAGATCTTAAATCACTGACTGACTACTCTCATATGAACTTATTCTCAAAATCTAGTATTGAAGAGCCCCATTAGTAAAAGTATTATTATTATAGAACTTGAAAAAATATATAATAAATAATAAATAAATAGAAAGAACCTATACATAGCATTCTGAGCCTCTATAGGTTGCAAGCACCAGTTTACATACTTGAAAATTCTATCTAATAAATAAAATTCTATCTGATGAATAAAGTTCCTTAAAACCCATATTAACCAATGGTTCCTTACTCAGTATATAGTTCCTCAGTACTAATATGAATAAACTAACAAGTTTATGTAACTATATAATAGTGAAAGATGTATTTATAATATATATGGAAATAAAAATCAAATTTCATTCCAAGAATGGTTTCATAGAGACGTAATTGTTAATCCCTGGGTCTCTATGTGCACCTAACCTAAATATCCACTCTAGCTCTAGTTTCGCTAGAGCGTTGTTGTTATCACCCATCCTAGGGCTAGTTTCCAAAACTTGCAAAACTCTAAATCTAAAATAGTGTGTTGGATTTAAACTTATGTGTCTGGCTAGGGCATTTAACTCATTATGTTTACGTATATCGTATACATGATTATAAATACGCTCTTTCAATTTCCTCTTGGTTAATCCAATATAAAATGCCTGGCAAGAAACACAGTTTGCCATATATATCAGGTTCTTAGTATTACAATCTGTATGTACTTTCGGTGTGAAGTCAAAATGCCCTAGTGGATGTTTGTATTCTTGTACACTAGTAATATGCGTACACATATTGCATTTCTGACATGGATATGTGCCCGGTGAGCCAGTCTCATGCTCTGTCTTATTGAAATTTTTGTGTAAATTCTTGGAAAAAATTTTTTTCAAATTATCACAAGTCCGGAATATAAATACCGGTTGGTCACCCACTAATACCCTTATGTCATCTGTATTAGTAAGTATATTCCAGTGTCTGTTTATAATTTTCCTGATCTCATTAATATCATTAGTGTATTTCAAAATAAGGGTGACCTTATTGTCCTGTATATTGTACGCTGGTTTGCGTTTATCTACTCTACCCTTGTTACCTCCTGCTCTAGCCCTATTACTAGGCTGATGCTTACTATGACCAATGGTATTGGGTATTATCTGTTGTCTTATCTCACTGACTAAATGGTGATTGTATCCCCTCACCGCAAATAAAGATAAAATAAATTTTAACATCCTTTGATTGTTCCTTCTTCTAAAAATCATGGAAACTTTATTTTTCAGGCTTGTAAATTAAGATCAGTCTTGTTCTGAGCTCTTCTACCTGCTGCATCATTGTTGCTATGCCTTCAGATATGATTTGTTCTACTTGCTGTCCATCTAAGAATGTTTCCTTTTCTTTAAATAATGGATGTGTTTAAACACAAAGCAGTAAGCAGTCACTGGAAAGCCCAGTACAAAAAAGTAAACTACATGTATTTGATTTGCAATGAGGTCTATTCCCAATTACATCTCTTTCTTTTGTCTCTGTCTTTCTAATGGTATTCACTGTGGGAACAAGAAAACTGTGTTAATAATCTGTTGGCCACAAAGAAATGACATTTGATAAGTGAATGACTGCTTAAATTATTCAAGACAGATGACATGTGTGTTTGTTCTGTATCAGCACATATGGAATTTTCTGTAGATATAAGGAATTAGTGTTGGATTACCTATGAGAGTAGGGTTGCCAACCATCCAGAATTCTTCCGGACTGTCCAGAATTAAGGGACACTGTCCGGAAGAATGGAAAATGCCTGTGCTGTCCTGAAAAAATGGTGCACTGTGCATTTTCATTTAGTTTTAAAAAATTAAATTTTTTTTTTTTTTTTTTTTGTTCTTCTTTAAGAACGCCCTTTGCGACCGGGTGCAGATGCCAAAAACAGTTTCTTTGTGACTCTTTACTTCTGTTAGTACTCACTGTCTTCCGCGCGCATGGAATTTGAATTATAAAGACAACGGACTGTTTGTTGAAAAGCCCCAGGCAAAGCACGAGTCCGGCTGGTGTTTGCTCTGACTTTTCTCTAAACCATCACTGCGGCACATGTAAGTTCTGTTTTTTTTTTTTTTTTCCCTCAGCTCATACTGTGTTGTATTTTAATGGGGCAGGGTGCTGCAGTCCTGAGTATGTCCTCCTATGATGCCTATAATATAATTAAAAGTCTGTGACGATACATTGCTCAAAATCTCACTAGAGGATTTGTAAAATTCTGATGTAAAACCATCTGGCCCTGGGGCTTTATGAGGCTTTAATTTCTTGATTGTCTCTAACACCTCCTCAACTTCAACCGGTTTGATTAAATTTCTATTGAAATCCTTATCAATATTAGGGAAAGTGATTTTCTGTAGAAAATCTTTTCTTTCTTTATCTTGCAAGAGTGTCTGCTGCTCTCCGTAAATCTGATTAAAAATTTTTCAAAGGTCTTCATAATATCTGCCTTGTCAGTATATGTAGTATTGTTATAGTGTATTTCAGAAATTAACCGTGTTGATTTCGTCTGGTTGATAATATGAGCTAAAGCTTTTGAAGGGGTTTGAATATGATTTGCATATTTTACTAAATTTCTTTTTTCATAAAGTGACAGTTTTCTATTATGAAGTAGAAACAGTTCTTTCTGACACCTAAATAACTCAGTTTCTGTCTGTTCATTATAGTTCCTCATCAGATCTTGATCCAATACTTGAATTTTAGTTTCTAAATCCAATTGAGACTTATTTTGCAATTTTTTATAATAAGTAGCTTTTTGAATAAATAATCCTCTTAACTGCATTTTAATTGTAGCCCATTCTATATCTATCGGGTGTCTGTTTTGGGAAATATTGTATAGTAATTGTTTAAGAATTTCCTTAACTTCCATTAATATATCCTCCTTGGTTAATAAGTATGGATTCAAGGACCAATTATACCCTCGAAGCCTCTTAGTATTCATATTATTACTGGTTAAGGTTAAGGTTATCTTTGAATGGTCTGAGAGTTGTCTGGCTTGATTAGAAACACTAGGGTCGGCTGAGATCAGTACCTCTGAAATTAGAAAAAAATCAATTCTCGACCACATTTTATGACAGGTTGAGTAAAACGTAAAATTTTCTGCTTTCCCTTGTGAGTGTGTGTGTGTTTAAAAGGGTCAAACAGTTTGAAATCAATTTTCAATTCATTCAATGCTACCATTGCCTGTTTCTAATTTCGGATCTTGGTAAGAGTTCCAGTCACCACCCATCACTATATAGCAATTATTATATGACTGTAAAATGGAATAAATTGAAGTTATAAAATGATGTTGGTTAACATTGGGGGCATATATACAAACTAGTACTATAGGTTTATCATACCATTTGGATGTGAGAAGTACCAAACACCATATACCCTCCTGATCCGTTTTCATATCCAAAATATCTCCCTGAAAGTGATTCTTAATTATAATTGCCACTCCTGCACTGTTCATAGTTCCTTCCGCCGTCACAATCTTCCTAACCCATTTCTTATCTTTCACTAACACCCACTGGTCATTAGTCATATGTGTTTCTTGTAATAAAATACAACCTGCTGATGATTTGAGGAACAAGTGAAAGAACAGCTTTCTTTTTTTCATGTTCTGGAGTCCTTTGACATTCCAAGATTCTATTATCCACATTTAAAAATCCTTAGAAATGTACATCAATGTCTACTCTTTTTAAGCAACCTTAGAATAACATAAGTTGGCTTATCAACAAATATTTGGAAGCAAAATTGCCATCCCATCCCTACCCAGTGCCTACCCACTATTCCTTCGGACCAGGATGAACATAGGTTTTTCACATTACTGGAAACCATCTGAGTAACTAACCTACTAATTCTATTGTTTAATGTGGAACTTAGATGTTTTACTTCTGCACTCTGCAGAGATTGTGCATATTGACTGATATTGGTGGATTTTAATGACAGAAGTATGAGTGGCCATTTATGGTTGAAATGTTCTGAATTGGGCAGTTTTGTCATTTGGTTTATGTGTTTTGTTTCAATGCTTACTGGCAAAATGTTTACAACTATACATTTAACACAGTCTAACAAGTTGTGCTGTTACTGTCATCACATCATCATTGTCAAAATAGTAAGGCTTGTTGAGGGCAATGTGTTTGTGTGTGTGTCTAAAAGCTGCAAGTTGAATGTTAGCCATGTGCTTTTAATTCGCTTATCAATGAGAAATCAGAAGTGTACAGAAAGGTATCTACCATTTTTGAGAGGTAGTTGGTATATGAAAAGAGCGCCTATAGCATTACTTCTGCCTGATTACTGATGAGGCTTGTTGAGCAGCAGTGTATGTCAAAGAGCAATATTGCTATCTTATTTATGTGAAGGCTTCACTGTCACATCTCATCTGATGATGTACCCTCTCTAAAGGGGCATGCATAGTCATCTGGGGCAGTATGTATGTGGGTGTTTTGTACTCAAGTACCCTATTAGAACTCTCTGGATTGTTAGTGTGAATTGGTTTAAGGGAATTAACATATGGCCATTTTCATACGGTTAACATATCCAATATTTTAGAGGATTGTGTTGCCACAGCCTGGCAATATATGCTATTTAAGTATATCAGTAATATGCCAATTTTGTTTCATTAGAGATTCTACATGAGAGTACTAGTCTTAAAGTTCTGATGGCTGCTAATTCATGTCTGCTAGATGTAATTATGTATTAAAATTTAATACAATCAGGAAGGTAAATCAGAGAACTTTTGCTTGGCTTTAAAAATGTGTGTAAGGGGCCTATGATTTGAAAAAACCCAAAGGTAAACTTAATCCACCACTGGCCAGATGCATTTTCTTTGTAGGTTTCAATGTTGTTTCAGTGAATGTGAGTTTTAAAGGCAAATAAGTATTAAAGCTGTCTGTTTGAGAGAGACTGTATTGCTTGTTTAGCAAATGGCTATTAGTGTTTGTGCTGTAAAATTCGAAATAAAAGTTTTACATTAAACACAAGTATCTGTAATCATTGTAGAAGTAAAGCCGAAAACAGTATGCACACAGAGTTTTGAACAGTATTTATGGCAACTGGGGAGAAATGGAGAGATAGCCAAGTAATGGGACAGCGGAATGGCTGCGTGTGTGGGTGTGTGTGTGTGTGTGTGTGTGTGTGTGGGGGCACTGTATGCATGGGGGGGGGCGCATGTGTGGGGGTGTACTGCATTTTGCTTTCATATACATGTCCAGAATTTTTGACATGAAAAGTTGGCAACCCTAGAGCCATCAAGCTCAAGCCCATGGAATGCAGCAGAGAGTGCTGTAAAAACCATGTTAAGTCAAACTAAGACTTTGGTGTGGACTACTAAGAAAAGGCTGAATGTGAAAGCTTGATTGACAGCTGTCCATGGGCTCAGTGAAAGATGAATGGACTTTATGTCAAGCATGCCTAATAACAAAATAAAGCATGGTTCAACATTTTTCAGGTAGTGTTCAACTTCTGGATATCTATGGATATAGGTTGAGAGGGCTGGAATGGGAAATGAGAGGCAGTTATTGGATTCAGCAGAAGAGTTGTTCAGTAGATGAATGGGCTTTGCAGGAATGGCAGTGAGTAGATGAATAATTTGCAACAGTGGTGCTTAGAAGAAGGATAGACTTTGCAGCAGTGGCAGTTGGATGGACAACTGGCAACAGTGGCAGTAAATACATGCATAGACTTTCCAGTAGTAGCATTCAAAAGATGGATAGACTTTGCAGAAGAGGCAGTTAGTAGATGGATAGACTTTGCAGTAGTTGCAGTTAGTAGATGGACAATTTGCAGGAGTGGCAGTTGGTAGAGGGATAGACTTTGCAGCAGTGGCAGTTAGCAAATGGATGGACTTTCCAGCAGTGGCAGCCATTGGATGGATAGCCATTGCAGCACTGTCAGTTAGTAGGTGGATAGCCATGGCAGTGCTGGCAGTTAGTAGATAGATAGATAGACTTTGCAGAAGTGACAGTTAGTAGATGGATAGACTTTGCAGCAGTGGCAGACAGAAAAAGATAGACTTTGCAGAAGTGGCAGTTAGTAGATGGGTCGACTATGCATTAGTGGAAATTAGAAGCTGGACAGACTTGCAGCAATGACAGTCAGTAGAATGGATAGACTTTGCAGCGGTGGCTGTTAGTAGATGGATATACTTTGCAGTAGTGACAGTTAGTGGATGGATCGACTTTGCAGCAGTGGCAGTCAGAAGCTGGAAAGACTTTTCACCAGTGGCAGTTAGTAGATGGATAGACTTTGCAGCAATGGCAGTTAGTATATGGCTAGATTTTGCAGCACTGGCAGTTAGTAGATAGATCAACCTTGCAGCAATGACAGTTAGTAGATATATTGACTTTGCAGTAGTGGCAGTTAGTAGATGGATAATTTATAGCAGTGGGATTTAGTAGATGGGTAGACTTTGCAGCAGTGGCATTCAGAAGATGGATAGACTTTGCAGCAGTGGCAGTTAGTAGATGGATATACTTTTCAGCAGTGGCAGCCAGAAAATTACAGACTTTGCAGAAGTGGCAGTTAGTAGATGGATCGGCTATGCATTAGCGGCAGTTAGAAGATGGATAGACTTGCAGCAGTGGCAGTCAGTAGAATGGATAGACTTTGCAGCAGTGGCTGTTAGTAGATGGATAGACTTTGCAGTAGTGACAATAGATGGATATACTTTGAAGCAGTGACAATTAGTAGATGGATAGCCTTTGTAGCAGTGACAGATGGATAGACTTTGCAGCAGTGGGAGTTAGCAGATAGATCACCTTTGCAGCAATGACAGTACATGGATTGACTTTGCAGTAGTAACAGCTAGTAGATGGACAGACTTTGCAGCAGTGGTAGTGTGAGGAAAAATGAGAATTGACTAAGCTGAGCATTACTGGTCTTGGAGACATTTAGCTGAGGTTTATAGAACAACATCTGTATCCTCTGCTTATGGTGGTCTAAGAAAATGTACTTGTTCAAAGGCGCTGGGTGTAGAAAGTCCCCATCCCTACCTATAACATACTATACCAAAATAGTAAGTGAACAATTTTTAGTTAATTGTCACTCTGTCTTATTTTTGTTGTTTAGATTTGTGTCACTTAAAATGCTCTCTTACTTGTTTTTACAGGTTTACAAGACTACGGTTCCTTCTTTCATCTTCGAGATTTCATCTTGGAATGCTGTTGGCTTGATTTTTCATTTGATCAGTCCAAGTGCATTTGCAGTCAGAAAGGCCAATTTATAGCTTGGCCAGAAGAAGCACCTTGTTCAGTTTCGCTGCTTTCGGTTTTCTGTGTTGATCTTTCCACAGTGTACAGAGGCTAAGCTATGAGACCTTAATGATAGTTTATAAAAATCCTTTTCTTTATTTTATTTTCTTTTTTGTGGGGGGCAGAGGGGTAGTTGAACCACTGAGCATTTTGAGTCACATAACTATTTCATTAAGAGATGTTTGTAAGCGATGAAGCTAATGTTATATTGTTTCTGGCTTGTCATCAGTCCTTCAGTGATTTAATGTTAATAACCTGGAAAACAGCAGTATTTGCTTAATGGGATAGGCATTTAATGTTAATAACCTGGAAAACAGCAGTATTTGCTTAATGGGATAGGCATGTCTTCAGCTGCCTTCTAAAGTTGCTTGGTGTGATGTGCGTTCCTAAAAATGGCATGACACTGCATGTCACAGGTTTGCAGCCAGATATGAAAAGAATATAATCCAAAGGCATTCAGTGTCATCCTGAAGATATTTGGCAACCTAAACAAATCAGAGCAGAGCAGAGGTTTCTACATGGCAGATAGGATGCACAATTCTCCTCTGGACAGGAGGAACCTTAGTCTTGTAAACCTGTAAAAACAAGTAAGAGAGCATTTTAAGTGACACATTCTTTCACAGTGAACCAATGAAAAAGTAAAATTACTGGCATAATATTGGGATGTTTAGAGGCTCCAAGTAGCCATAGAATTTTGAAGCAGCCACAAGTTGTCGAATTCACTGATTGGTAGCCCAGGTTAACAGTGTTTCCATTGTCCCATGGGCAGTAAGCAAGTCTTGAACACCCCAACCAATTATCAGCAGGAATAAGGTACTTAATTCAAATGATACTCCTATGATTCAAATGATACTCCTCTGATGCTAATGATGCTCCTCTGATGCTAACAAGATCTGATAACAGCTGACACCTGTTCATGAAGCAGCTGGTTATTGAGGATCACACTGATATATTGCACCTTGGACACAGACTGAAAGTAATTACCACCACATATAATGATGGAATAAAGGACTCAATGTAATTCTCACATGTCCAGATATTTGCCTCATATTTTGGAGTGCTAGTCATACAATTTGTGTTTTTATGGCAAATCACTGGGGATTGAAGTCATTAAATAATGACATCAGTCCCTAATGATGCCATTAAATAATGATAAGACATTTGAGTTTCAGACTTTGCATCCTTCAGAAATGAATGCAAATCCAAATTTACATTCTAAGATTATAACAGTAATAATTAAAGTCTGTCCCTGATTTTGGACCTTTGTCCCCACATATTTTTGACTTTGTCCAAAGCTCTTTCACTAAGATGTTGAGAGGTATGAGACTGGGGCTCTGAAATGGTTTTGATGTCATTAATTGCTAAGGTAGTTGTCTTAGAAGGAGGAGCTTCAGTCAGTTTGGCTTCATTCATGAATAGATGTCTTCCAGGCAATCTTATAGAATGTCAGACCTGGGTCCACATGTTCAAGAGGGAAGGAGAGGTAAATGCGTGTGATATCTGTGTTGCAGCACAACTGCCAACCTCTGCTTCTGATTATTTCACTAAGTGGCAGAACATACACAGAGAACAGCAGAGGTTCCAAAACAAAACCATAAGGAATCCCACATTTCAGTAAGAAGGTGACAAATTAATTAACTTCTAAAATTACCTCTGACTATACTCACAGAGGATGGAGGCAGACAAGTCCAGTGCTTTGGAATGAATCCAAGTGTCATTGGGCACTCCAGAAGGATGCTGTGATCAAATGTGTCAAATGCAGGAAAAAGATCAAAGAGGACCAATCTGGGTCAGAGTGGATGAGTGCTGTTTTAGTGATTTGGCAGATTTTAAAATGGATCCAAGATCTCATGGTTCCTAGGAAAGATTCAGTCAGTTTGTACAGTGCTTTCTTAACAGTCCTATCAATGACAGGCATGTTATAGCTAAGGCAATCACTGTTCCAGACACCTGGATTTGGAATAGACTTCTTAAAAAATGGTTGAAATTAACCTCCATGAGTGTAAGCCATGGTGGTGCAGCAGTAGCATTGTCGCCTCACAGCAAAAGGTTCTCCTGTTTGATTCTCGGCTGGAGCACCTTCTGTGTGGAGTCTGCATGTCCTCTCTGCGGTCAAGTGGCATTCGAAAGACATGTGTGAATGGGCATGCCTTCATTGAAGGTTGGGCATCGGGCTGGCACCTCGGCACCTTAAAAAAAAT